>NC_142030.1:98713477-99013893 GCF_982192425.1 Myodes glareolus
GTCTGAAGTGGCAGGGTTTATCATGACTAGGAAGGTGTGGCAGTAGGGGCAGGGGGCAGCTGTCCGCCGTGCATCTGCAGTCAGGAAGCAGAGCATGAACAGGAAGTGGGGCAGAGCTATCAAAGCTCCAGACCCACCCTGCAGGGACCCACTTCCTGCAGCCGGGCTCCTTATCCTCAGGGTTCCACAAACTTCACAAGGACCCTACCAGCTGGGAGCCAAGTGTTTAAACACACAAGACGCTGAGGGCCGTTCCACATGTGAACTGTGATGGCCGCCTGAGGAGTGAATAGGAGCACTATCAGGGGTCCCGTCTGACCTCTGTGCTGGGCAAAGCACACTAGTGATCTGGGAATTCCCAGTGATCCATTCAAGCTTGCCGGGAGCAGCTTGTATGAAGAGACTCAGAGAAGAAAATGGCCCTACGTACTGATTTCAGGAGTGATGGGGAAAGGCTTAACCTAGAGTGATCACGCTAAAATTATGTTAGGGCTGGGGATGCAGCTCAGTGATCAAGTGTTTGCCTGGTGTACACCACCTGGAGAACCCAAAGCAGCTAATGGCTTCTATGTGGGGAAGCTTGGCCAGGTTCCACCCCGACCTCCCCCAGGATCTGTAAGTAGTTAATGGTTGCTGAGGGAGGGACAGACACTTTCTTCAATTGGAAAAGCTACCGGGTAAGTCGTCAATATTCCTGCAAATAAACCATCCCCCAATCCATACTTCTATGAAAAATTCTAATAAAACCATTAGTTAAAAATATTTTAATAAGTATGAGAAGGACTAGTTGAGAAGAGGATCAGTAGGAACATGTGTGTGTTGTGTGTGCACGCTCGAGCATGTGTGTAGAGGGTCTATGCACCTGAGTACAGTGCCCTCCAAGGTTCAAGGAGAGGGCATTACATCCCCTGGAGTTGGAGGTGGCTGTGAGCTGTCTGGTTTGGATGCTGGGAACTCCATTCAAGTCTTCTGCACATGCAATATGTGCCCTCAGCCATGTCTCCAGCCCCACAGCTGGACTTGAACACACGAATCCTGCGGGCACTGAGCAGCAGCAACCTCGAACACAGACCGCGTGGATGGACAGCCAGCTACTGCAGCTGCTGCTCACAAGTGTCATGCTAACAAAGACATGGCGCCTGCCACTCCATCTGATCCACAGCTAGTCACAGTGTGTAACTTGTCTCAGGTTATGACACCCTGGATGTCAGAGACGGATGGTGGAAGAAGAGGTGGGTATTGTCTACCTAGGAATGTCACTAACCGCTTCTGAGCTCAAAGACAGCTGTGGGGGGGGGGGAGGTAGTGGCACATCCACGTATGGCAGGGAGGAACCTTACAGCAGCAGGTGGCTGGATGGACAACCCAGGATTAATACAGTGAGGTGACAGTGGCTCCTTCCGTGAGCAGTGGCTTGCTGGAGAAAGCACGGCTGGAGCTGGGTGATTTCCAAGGAAACAGAAGCATGGTCGGTTCTACTCTTCGAGGATGATGCAGGAACTCCATTCGTCCCTGGCTACCTAGCACAGCAGCTGCCACCATGAGCTGTGTATCCAGCAACAGTTTCTTGAACTGATTGCACATAACAAGAGGCTGAATCATTATTTAAAGTACAGACATCTGAGTTTTGGATCACTTTCTCTTGACAGAGGTTCATGAAAGGACCTAACACCTCTTTCTTATTCTCTCCCTCTCGCTCCCTTCTTCTCTCTCTCCTTCTCCATCCATGCCCCCGCTCTGGTGTGGTGTGGTGTGGTGTGTGTGTGTGTGTGTGTGTGTGTGTGTGTGTGTGATCTTATACATGCACACCCTTCTTTCTTCCTGGTGTAGATGTTCCCATGTATACCAATACCTGTGTATGTGGAGGCCAGAGCGACCTCAGCGATTGTTCCTCAGGCACTACCAACTTTGGTAGCTTATTGAGACAGGATCTCTCTGGCCTGGGACTTGCCAAGTAGACTAGGCTGGCTAGCCAGTAAGACCCAGGGATCCACCTGTCTCCAGCTCTTGAGAGCTACGATTACAAAGACGCTCCACCACACCCAGCTTTTCTTTCACATGGGCTCTGAGGATTGAACTCAGGTCCTGATGCTCAGAGAGTGAGCAGTTTAGTGACTAGGACATCCACCACCCCTAACTTAAAGTTATTGAAACCCTTAGGTGATGTCGGTTCTTGCCTGCTTGGACTCATCCTGAGAATTGTGACTTACGGAACTCTTGGGATGTCCCAGACTCCTCCTCTGGGTCCTGGGCACACTGAATCTCTATTATGCTTCTCTCTCTGAAAGCAGTCCCAAGCACAGAAAAGTTAAACAAATATCAAGGCCTCTAGATAATCTGCCCAAGGTCACCCAAGTCCTGGGTGGCAGAGTTAAGATGGCCTCTCCTCCTTTGCTCCTCATTAGCCAATGCGGTTCTCACTGATGGCTACTGGCATCACCACAGTGGAGCCGAACAATGTGAGGACGTAGCATTTCATGATGCAAGCCATCAGAATTCAGCTTAATGGAGCCTTCATTTTTTTCCCCTAAGATTGTCCCATTCACAGAAGGAGTTAAAATGCTTTTATGTAATGATGACAAGAGACAGCCTTTCACTTTCTCCATTTTTGAATAACCATAATTGGAAAAAAAAAAAGAGTCGGTGAAGAGCAAATCTCAGCACACGTGCTTTCTCCCCCTATCCTTCCTCCTTAGCACTGCACTGACCCGCCTGTACTGTCATAAGTGAGAATGTCTCAGGGTAATTTGTGCTCATAGAGACAGCTATGGGCAGCTTCTCGAGGGACCACAATCCCGCACCCAGCGTCCCAAGTGCTCCTCAGCCCTCTGAAACTGCGGCTCACAGTCTCAGACATCTCTTAAGCTTCTGGTCATCTGCAATCCTTACCCAGATGGATGCAGGTCTCTCTACGTAACTGGCCCTGAATCAGATGCCAGGGAACTCTGTTTCCTGGTCCAAATGTCATAAAAAAATGAATAGTGTCATCAGCGGTACAGGGGTGAAGCAGGCTGGCTCAGACACCATACAGCCCAGGGGTAAATCTGACACTCCTCTGCTCAATCAGCCAGACTCGCTGCTCACCATCTCTCCCTGGCTCGGTTCCCCTTTCCATTAAATTGGAATTATACTACCTGCTTCAGAGGGTAGCTGTGAAGATCCAATGAGGTCTGGGGAAGATGCCTGTGTGGAAGCCAGAGGAGGCCAGAGAACTGCAATCACTGTCCGTGGGAGCCCCTGGAGACACGATCTCCCACTGAACCCGGACACTGCCGTTTTTTGACTAGGCTCAGTGGCCAGGAAGCCCCAGCAACCCGCCAGTCTCCGCCTCCTCCTGCATCACTGGGGTTACAGGTGTGCACAGTCACCCCCAGATTTTCACACAGGTGCTGGGGATCTGGCAGGGGCGCACATCTTCATGCTTGCTCAGTGAGCACTCCACACCCCTACACTCCTCTCCACGGAGCCCCCTTCCCATCCCTACACTCCTCTCCTTGGAGCCCTCTCCTCACCCCTGCACTCCGCTCCATGGACCCTGCTCCCCATCCCTACGTATGTTAATATATTTGAAGCAACTAAGAACATGCTCTGTCATATAAAATACACTAGGATGTCAGCAGCATAATACTCGGTTCTTTATAGTCACCCAGCTGACGTCTATCACCCTCTCACCAGAGGTCTTGGGAGACAAAAATGGGTGAAATAAAGTCACCTCTCCAGAACTACCAGAAGGCAAGGGTTTGGTGATTGCATTAAAGGACAAAGCCTATTTGCAGAAGCAGAGGAAAGTGAGCATGGGAGTCAGAGGGAAGGAGGCAACACCAAGGAGCTACCTCAAGAAAGATGTGTACGCTGTATGGTCCACCACAGGCAGGGCTCCAGCTGGTTAGGGACAGAGCCTCTGAATCCCACCACCACCCTACACCCCACTACACCCCACTCACTTGTCTAAGTAGGGGCCACAGCAAAGGCTAACTCTTCACCACAGTTATTGACAACAAGGTGGTGGGAGGGGGAGGATAAGGATCCCAAATTTGAATTACAGCCAGACTGAGCAGTGGCAGACTCAGTTACAAGCACTTCAGGGGACTGGGAAAGAACCTCTGGTTCCTTTAGAAGCAAGTACAGAAGCAGGGACCCCCATCCGATGAATGAAGACTTAGTACATTAAAAAATGGAAATTGAGATTCAAGTGGAAATTAAGACCTGCCAGTTTTGTTTGGTTTGTTCCTATAAAAGTAGCTGATCAGTCCTCAGTGTCATGGCAGCTAATTTGTTCAATGAGATGAAGAAAAAGAATAAAAACAGGGAAAGTTTGCAGAAGTTGAAAGAAGGTGTCTAGTCTGACAAAGTCAACTTGAGCCAAGATCTTTCTTTGGAAGATGTGTGGATTTCTGTCAAGAATTCTTTTTTTTCTCTTTTCTTGAGTCTGGGTCTTGGGTAGCCCAGGCTGGCTTCTAGCTCCCTGTAGAGGATAGCCTTGCGCTTCTGATTCTCTTACCTCCACCTCCCCAGTGTTGTGTTTCTGGGTCAGCACCACTGTGCCTGGTTCATGTGGCTCTGGAGACAGCACTCGGGGCTTCCTACATACCAACATGCATGCTATCAATGAGTTACATCACTGGTCCTCTACTGATGATGTTAATTCTGGATCCAGTTTACATAACTACAGGAAATGGGGGCTCTGTGGTGCAAGACAGAGCAAAAGTCAGTACCTATTAAGAGGAACAAGGCCCCTTCTCTCATGGAGTGCACACTCTAAAAGCCAACGTGGCCGACAAACATGTAACCAAAGCAGCTTGACACAGGGTTCAGTGTCGAGGGGAAAATAGAATGAAACTCATAGAAAAATGGGAAAGTCACTGTGGTGAGCAGTTGCACACCGTGACCATCAAGCCTACTCTCAGCCTGACTGGATGGGAATCACCACGGGAACACTCTGGTGTGGCTGCAAGTATGTCTACAGAAAGATTTAACTAAGTAAGAAAGACCCATCCCGAATGTGGGCGGTGCTGTTCCATGGGCTGTGGTCTTGGACTCAATAAAAAAAAAATTGAGTGAGCAAGCTGAGCACCTCTCTCTGTGTGTCCTGACTGTGGCTACAGTGTGACCAACCATTTAACTCCTGGTGACATGTTTTCCCAGCCATGGTGGATATATCCTTCATGATGTGAATCAAGGAAGTCACTCCTTCCTTAAATGTTTCTCGTGAGGTATTTGCTCTCTGCAACAAGAAAAGTAATGAACATACCTATCCAATATTTATCTCCCTCTTTCTCTCGATTTCTATTATCTCCCTCCATATATATTCACATATTCATATATATTCACATATCTGAATATATACTTCATTCTTTTTAACTGACCTCCAAGCAGGTTGAGATGCCATTTCCCCAGCTCCATTCTAGACAACAGAACTCATAGCATAGTGTCCATGTAATTGACAGGCAAGCAGAGGAGGTGGTTGTCTAGGAAGAGGTCTCGATATTGTGTCCCTTTATCCTTGACTCCTCACCCTCCACACACATTTTGTTCCTGCTTGTAAGACAAAGCCACCCTGTGATCCTCTGAAGATGAAGTTCATCTGCTAAGATCATGACAAGGGACAAACAGGCCAGACAGACATAGAATTGTACCAGTACAGCGGCCCATTTCCAGGCTTGTTAGATGGGAAAGGAAGAACTTCCTATATTGTTGAAGACTACTTTTGTGTTCTTCTGCTCCCAACTCTGCATGTCTTAGCTGATTCAGGTCTCTGCCTCTGGTCCCTTCCTCTACATCCCTTTCCTTGGAGAGAAATGCAAGCAGACATCCCCTGGACAGCAGCATCTGGACACCTACTGAGCACTAGCCACTCTGTTTGGCTTACAACTTTCAAAATATGCATGCAGCACAGAGGAAGGGTGCTCAAGGAGACATTACGCTTGTAAACATCCCAGGACCTGCCTGGATGGAGTGAAAGGGCTTGGAGATGGGTTCCTGAAGAGAGGGGAGCCCAAGGAGGGCATTACAAAGGAAGCGAATCAGAACGTGATGAAGGAGAAGCCAAAGGAAAAGCAAGAAGCATTTGGTAACAGAGCCTTGGGGATGCTGAGCGGGGGGACCAGAAATCATAAGTTATGGGAAGAAAGAATGCAGAAGAAGAGAGAAGGAGCCAGCAGAGTTAGAGCACAGAACAGTCTACATAAAGTCTGTTAGAAGAGCAGAAGGAATGGCCCAGTGGTTGGAGTGCTTGCCACGCAAGTATGACATCAGAGATCAGATCCCCAGAAGTCACATAAAAATGCCAGATGAGTGTAGTTCAGTCTTAGAAGGCAAAGATAAAGGATCCTTAGTGGTAGCTGGCTAGTGACTAGCTATGTTGATGACTCTGGATTTGACCGAGAGACCAGGCCTCAATGAAACAGTGTAGAAGAGAGACCATTGATGGTTCCTGGCATCAGCCTTGGACTCCCAGCTGCATGTGTATACATGTGAGTCTACACACTTGGACTCCCAACTGCATATGTGTACATGTGTGCCCACATACTTTGACTCCCAGCTACATGTGTATACATGAGTACCCACATACTTGGACTCCCAGCTGCATGTGTATACATGTGTGCCCACATACTTGTATTCCCAACTGCACATGTATACATGAGTGCCCACACACTTGAACTCCCAACTGCATACGTATACATGTGTGCTCACACACTTGGACTCCCAGTTGCACATGTATACATGTGTGCCCACATACTTGGACACCCAGCTGCACGTGTATACATGTGTGCCCAAATACTTGGGACTCCTAACTGCACGTGTATACATGTGTGCTCACACACTTGGACTCCCAGCTGCACATGTATACATGTGTGTGCTCACAGCTGCACCTGTATACACGTGTGCCCACACACTTGCTGGAATGGATAGTCTTGCTCACCAACTTGACATAACTGGAAAAAGGGAAACTCGTCTCCACATTAGCCTGTGGCCATGGTTTGGGGCTTTTTCTTGATTGCTAGTTGGTGTTGGAGTTAATTGGTGTAGGCAGGTGGGCCCGGGCTGTCACAGAACAGCAGCAGAGCACCAGCCTGGGAGTGAGTCGGCAGGCAGCCTTCCTCTGCGATTCAGCTCGGTCTCTGCTTGAGTTCCTGCCCTGTTTCCCTCACTGACAGACCTGAAAGCATGAGGTGAAACAAACCCGATTTCACAGCCTGGTTTTGGTCAGAGTGTTTTATCAGAGCAACAGAAAGCAAACATGCAACACACACACACACACACACACACACACACACACACACATACACACACACACACAAATAGGAAAGAAAGGATGTAGTCCATATGTGTAACTATGTGTGATGAGATTGCTGTTAGATTTCAGAGAGCTCTCCTTGCTGTGCTGGCGATGAACTTGAGAGGAGTCAGTGATGGACCTAAGAGCTACTTCTTCATTCTGAAAGAAGACAGGGCTATAAACAGGAGACGGTGCCTGCCTGTCCCCGTGACACCAGAAGGCCGCCTCACCTATGACTATCATAAATGTCCACAGGACGAGGCATCTCCGTGGCTCTTCCCCTGCCTCCTCCAAGTATGGCATTTCTTTAGTGAGTGAGGCCTCCTGAGGATGAAGACCTCACTGCTCCAGGTCCAGAGCTCCAAGCTCACACGACACGTCTCCTAGTGTGCAGTAATCAGGTCCAACGACAAATGGGGTCTGTGCATGGTGCCTCAGAGTTCCCACTAAACCTTTATGGTATGAAACAACTAAAATAGTCTCCAAGATTTGGTCATGAATTTTCTCCAGGAACACCGGTAGGGGGATAAAGCAGGTGGCAAATCCCAGCTCTCAGACACACATGTTGGCAGTGTACTTCGTGTTTCATTTGATCTCAAAGCATTTGCACTCATTTGAAGTCATAATTTAGAAAATAAAAACATAAAAGTATGCTTTTCATAGCAGCAGGTAATAGTCATGATAGTAAACAACTGTCTTTGTGTGTGTGTGTGTGTGTGTGTGTGTGTGTGTGTGTGTGTACCCATGGAAACCGTGGGAGGGCATCTGTTGCCCTGCTCTATTACCCTCTGTTTTATTCCCCTCTCACTGAATTGGAAACTCACTGTTTGACTAGACCAGCAAGCCCACTGAGCTCCAAAGAACCACCCCTCCCTTCCCACAAGGCCGTACCCGAGACTGAGGATTTGAACTTGGGTTCTCACCCTTACCCAGAAGTACCTTTCCCCACTCCCCAGCCTAGCAACCTGTTTCTCAACGAGGCTACAATTGGTAGCATCAAACTCTGGTAATGAGGAAGAGAGATATTTATGAGGGTCTGCTCTGCCTTTATTAGCGTGAAGGTAGATATGGCGACAGCAGGAGCGGAAAGCAATTCATAGAGACGGTAAATTTGCCAATGGTTTGCAAGACTGGAAAACCTCGAGTGTAGGCTCTGTGTGCTCCAACCTAAACCTTGCCCACTTTACCTCCAACTTGCAAAACCCCAAGCAGCAAGTGGAGCTTCATTATGAGCAAAACCAGTCTGTCCCATATGTCAGCCATCAGCCGTGTGCAAGCATTATTCACTGGAAACAAGGCCACAGAGAATTGAGATGTGCTATAAATGTAAAATGTGTATGGGATTTTGAAGACTGATACAAAAAGGAATGTAAACTAGTGCATTCATATTTTAACATTGTTTAGATGCTGGAATAATTACAGTTTGGATATACTGAGCTAAACAAAAAAATGTTAAAGTTAATATCACCTGAATCTGGGGTGATAGTTCAGTTGCATATGTGTATATGTGTGTGCGTGCGCAAATATGAGGACCTGGATTGGATACCCCCACCCCGTGCCCCACTGCACAGAACTCACTTGAAAAAGCTGATCCCTGAGCTGGGAAGTCAGAGACAGAGGAGGAAGCCTCAATCTTGCTGGCTAGAGAGGCTAGTTTGTCAGTAAGCTCCCGGGAGCATTGAGAGACCTTTTCTCAGAAAACAAGGTCGACAGGGGCTTGGGAGGAGGCAGAGCCAGTGAAATGCTTGCTCTGCAATGGAGAAGACTGGAGTTCAGATAGCCACTGCCTATGTAAATGCAAGGTGGGTGTGGCTGCCCATCTCTGGTACTCAGGAAGTGGGGCCTGGTGATGCCTGGAGTAAGTTAGCTAGTTAGACTAGCCAAATCAGTGGCTCTGGGTCCAAGGGAGAGACTCAGTCTTAATGTATAATAAGGTCGGAAGTGACGAAATAATTTAATGTCTATCTTTGTCCTCTACTCAGACATGTAAATACATATTCCACAGACACGCACAAACAAAAATATTAAATTAGAAGGCAATTGAGGAAGACATCCAACTTTGACTTTTTCTTCCATACATGTACATACATATTCTCACACATACATACATGTACACACAAACACATACACACAAATGTAAGGCCACCTATTTTCATTTTTAGAAACCGTGTTGGGGACCGGAGAGCTGGCTCAGCTGTTGGAGCACTAGCTGCTCTTACCGAGAACCTGTGCCTAGTTGCCAATGCTTACACAGAGCAGCTCATAATCAAGAGTAATTCCAACTCCAGGGACTGCGATGTCCTTTCCTGTGGGCACCTGCATCTACATGTGCATATACCCCTCCACACACAAACACATGCACACACACAAAGTAAAATCGGATCTTTAAAAAATGTGGCTACCGGGGAAATGCCAAGGAAGCATGAAGCTAGCCTTACCTGTATGGGCAATCTAGACCCCAGAATTCTTGCAGAAGAAAATTACCAAGGACCAGTGAGCAGAGGCACCAGCTCTGAGACCTCCAGCGATTCATTAGATTCTGACCCACCAGGGGACACAGCTGTCACGGAGCCCACGCTCGGGGCAGGCAAGACAACCCTGAAGGTCCCTTGTCAGTAGCCCTCAAGCTCAAAGAGACTGGAGCTTTAGCAAGTGGAAGGAAATAAAATGCAATAACAATTTTTACAGTGAGCTGAGTTGAGTTAGCGGCTGCTCATTAGTGGCTGTGAGCTAAATTAATTCGAGCCTGATTGTGCCCTAATTGGAGAGGGACATAAATCCAGTAGAATGTGCTATTATGGGTGACACCTTGATCCCGTATCATCTCATGCCTCTGCATTCACAGTGCTCGGCGGTGAAGGGGAAACCTCGGTTTTCAATAATTACCTTAAAAATTATGAGTATTGACCAGGAACATTTTACTAAATGATTTAATGTGATAGGTTGTACATATTTTCTCAGTAAAGACACGGGTCAAGTCTTCACTGAGTGAATATGTGGAATCCTGATATTATGATCAAAGAATTATTGATTATTATCAAAGGAGAAATATAAGGCGCTTCTTATGCCAATCTATTTACCCCACAATGACTATTTGCTATTTCTCTCAAATGGAGGGGGCAGAAGGACAACTCAATATGCATTGGGCTTCCAGACACCCACATCTCTGTTTTCTAGTTTTATTTGCAATATTTTCTCATCAATCTTCTTCAAAGAAAGACACAGACAAACCTAGGAAATGGGAGGAGAGCTGGAGAGAGCGCAGTGCTGAAGAGCACTTACTACTCTTCCACAGGACCAACGTTCAGCTTCCAGAACCCATCCATGCACCTCAAAATTACCTGAAAACCTAGGGGTTCCCACAGACTCTCCTGGTCTCTGTGAGCAGTCACAGTCATGTTTGCGTGCCCACGCATGTGTGTGCGCGCACACACACACACACACACACAAATACACATTCATACCCACAGCTAAAAATAAAATAATCTTTCTTAAGTGTAAAACTAAAAGTAAAGGGTATGAGGCGGTAAATTGCTAGCCATGCAAGTGTGTGAGCCTAGTTTGAACCCCAGGGGACACAAAAAGTCAAGCATTGTGGTGTGCATTTATAACCCCAGCTTTAGGGAGGGCACAGACGGGAGGATCCCTGGGGATCGCCGGCCAATCAAGCTATCCTGCTTGGTGAGGTCATGACCAGTGAAGGACCATGTGACAGCTGAAGTTGTGCTGTGATCTCCACATGCACAAGCGTGCATGCACGCACACACACACACACACACGCACACACACACACACACACACACTAACCCTCACACACATGCACATACACGTATCAAGTAAGGGACAGTGTGACAAATATACCTGTATATTTCTGGCTCTGTATCTTGCACAAAATTTGGTGTTCCTAAATTCTTTCAACAGTTAAAAACCCTTTCCTCGTAAAACCAAATGCTTTCAAAGGTACAGCTGCCCACAAACGTGGGGATCAATACTCGGATTGACCCCAGTGAGAAGTAAAGCGCGGCGGGATATTTAAGCGCTTCCTTCTAGCCAGGCCAATTTTCTCTCCTATCTCCTATCACGAGGGCAGTGATTCAGATGAGGTGGATTTGCCTGGCAAGAGAAGGATCAGATTCTATTATGAAATCAATTTTGTCCTGATGGAGGAGAGCTCCGGTCACACGCTACACTGGGCAGTAGATAAAGGAATTCTGCCAGGATGCTCCCCTGACTGTAGGTCCTTAAAAGACAACTTTCTGAAGAGACATACACCCAGGCACAAAATTTTTAAAGAGAGAGTGAATGTTATTTCATCCAGCTCATCCCTACTGCAAGTCCCCCTGATGTCTCAAGGAATTATTACTTTTATTAGGGTCCTATAGTTCTTTGAAAGGGGGTATTGCTTTTTAGAGATATTTTAATTAATTCTGAGAATTTCTTATAGTGTGTTTTGATTATATTTCTCCTCGACTCCTATCTCTAAGTCCTCCTGGATCTACCCCCACTTCCTTGCCCCCTCCAACTTCATGTTCTCTTTATTTTTTAATTTAACAACTCATTGACTCCAGTTTATGCTTTCTATATACTTCTGGATATGGGGCCACCTAGTTAAGCATGGTAGATCTATCAGGAACTACATGCATCTTTAAAGAAAACCGGCAGGCCCTGCCCCCTCTTCACCACCCCTCCCTGGAAGTCATCAGCTCTTTAGTAAGGGGTGGAGCTAATGAACCTCTTCCCACTCCGTGCAGGAGTGTTGATCTTGTCTGGTCTTCTGTAGGCAGCTGCAGCTGCTGTGAGTTCATGAGTTCATTGGTCCTCATGGCCAGAAGACACTGTGTTGCTCCAGCCCTTCCCACCTCTGGCTCTTACAAACTTTCTACCCTCTTCTCTGCAGTGGTCCCTAGCTCTGGAGAGGGCGTGGGACAGAGAAGTCCTGTTTGTGACTGAGAACTCTACGGTCACTCCTTCTCTGCAGGTGGGTCAGTTGGGGGTTCCTGAGTTAGCAGTCACCCATCCTGTACAGAGCAATTCCTCTGACGAGGTATGAGAGCTGCACTAACCTACAGGGAGACAGAAACAACTTTAAAGATCAATTTGGCACCATGTCCACTTAGCAAAATAATAGTAGTAGGCCCATCCCTGAGGTCTGCAAGCTCCCAATACGATGGCTAAGAAATATTTTTAAAGTGATCCTTTATATCCTTTCAGGGTAAATATGCATTCATATTTTCTTCTCCTTTTTTTGTTTTATACACAAAAGGAGATGGGGAATAGAAGGATGGCTCTATGGATAAGGTGCTTGTCATGCAAGACTGAGGACTACAGTTTAGCATCCCCAGAACCCACGTAAAAACAAGGCAGTATCCCCAGGTCCAGCTAGCTAGTTAGATCGCCTGCTTGTCCAGTTCTGGGTTAAGCAAGAGACCCTCCTTTGGTATGTGAGATGGAGAGAAATGAAGGGAAATGTCTGACTTCTATTTCTGGCCTCCAGAAAGATGCACACATGTACACACACATTTACACACCTTTGCAAAGACACTAACACATAGCACACACATATACAAAAAAGCACAGAGAGAGCAAAGTGACTTCCCTTGAGCAGCTAATAACTCAGTAATTTCTTATTATCAGTACGCAGAGGGGTTTGTTTTTAACGTATTGCATCATTGTGTATCGTTGTGCAACATAATTAACCCAGTTATGCAGAGAGGTATTGTGCTACCTTTCCCCTCTGTCATCATAAAAATGTAGAGATGCCATTCTGAGAAGGGGGAAAGGACTACATGGTTAGTTTTCATTGTCAGTTTGTACCCGGGAGCCAAGTGTTTTGTCTTAATTAGGGTGAGGGAGAAGGGCACATCCCAACTGTGGGTGGAACCATTCCCAGGCAGGAATCCTACACTATAACATCTTGAAAGTGAGCTAGCACCAGCTTCTGACACTGTTTAACCAGCTGCTGATGCACCTACTGCCTCAACTTCCCCACAGTGACAGACTGTAGGACAAAACGAAACTTTTCTCCTTTGAGTTGCTTGAGTCTGGGTGCTTTCTCACAGCAACAGGGAAAGAAACTAAGGAAATCCAGAGAAGCTGTTTAAAGGACCTTAAGAGGAGAACTCAACTTTGAGCCAGCTGAAAGCCCTAACTGGAAGGAATCTCTCAAGAGCTCTCAGGCTGGAAGAAACAAAGACACTCACTGGCAGGTTTCCATTTCCCAAGTGCCCAGGAAGAAGAGGAAACAGCAAAGAAATGGATCTTCCTGCTCTCTGCTTTGGCATGAGGTATGTACCCGACAGACTCCTCCTCCCGCACTCACCTGCTAGAATCCAGAATTTGAGAGAATTTGGTGCTACACTAACTTTAGAGAACAAAAGCATCAGAGTTCCAAGACAAGAGCATAGGGCGTCTTAAGCTTCTAAGTAGGGCGGAAGAGGCTACACAGCTGTCATGAGGGGTATCTGACACTATGCTGAGGTCAGGAGACAGTGCACAACTTCAGCCGGGACTTCGGAATACTAATTTCTGAGATTCTTTTGTCTTGGAGCCTAATCCATGACGACATGTGAAGGTTACACATAGGCATGGTCATGTGATTTAGCCATTTTAAACAGATTAAGGTAAGGATAGATCCATCTATCCATGGAGCAGAATTGCTAAGTTGAGCCCAATGAAACTCACAAAATCATAAGGAAAAAAATGGTGATTCTTTCAAGTCACTGTTTAGGATGGTTGTTATGATGTATAATGATAGGCACTAATACTTTAAATTAAAAATAAATTACAGTATGGTAAGACATTCTGTTTAGAACAAAAGAATTTGCATGTGAGAGAAAATTTTTGATGTTTAAAAAATTGAGTTGACAGATGATGCTCAATACATTAAGCACTAAAAGGTGGCTGTTATTTACTTCCCTGACAAATGACCCCAAGACTCATGTGTCATCTCTAGGCAACATGAGTTACCACCCTAGAGTTAGAACACCAAATCGTGAGCCCACAAGCTTACCAGATGATGTGACAATCCTCTCGGGGGGGACAAGCTTTTAATCCCCAAATGAGAATGGTTTTAGGAGTCTTAGACATGTGACTTTTGCTCACACTAACCAATAGGACTGACCTTAAAGCTCAATCGATTCCTCCCAGACCAGCACATATTAAAGAGAGCACTGTAAATCCTGTCTCTAATTGTCTTTAATAACATTCACAACACAGCACAGAAACTTCACCTCTTCCACTTACCAAGTGATGCACGTGGTTTAATTTACTTAAGATTAATTACATAAGGAAAATAATTTATTGGCAATGAATGCAAAAGTATTTAACACAGCAGGTTTGGTTGGAGAAGCAAATGTATATTAAAATGCAGACTGAAGTTTTGCTCTGTGTTGATACCATGGAATGAGATAAAGCCCGCTTTAAGGATGTAACACTGGGAATTCTCACAATATGGGCTTTAAAAATGAGCTCATTAATTTTCATAATTTTACTGTTTTCCTTTTCGATGATGAGATAAAAAGAAATGTTTATGTTTTAGAGATTTTTGCTTCCTTCTCAGCATTTCTCTGCAAATAACCAATTTGGGGGAAAGAAACCCATTATTCTGAATAAATGAAAAGCCATATCAGATACAATAATCAGTCTAGTTTCTCTTTGTTGGTGTCCTGGAGCTACCCTGATGCGTGGCAAGCCGGGAAAATGGATGTGCTGCAGAATCAGGTAAGGGCCGTCTCGAATTATGTTCGAAGAATTGTCAAACTGTTTATGCTAGCTTATTTTCTATATCCACTATCAACATCCTATAGTCATTTATAGCTTTGCTACTATAGGAAACAAAACAAAACAAGAACAAAAGGGATGACTATATACATGCAAATTATAGAGCAGGCCACGAATACCTTTGCTGGGCATGCATGATGCGCTGAGTTCGATCTCTAATGCCACAAAAAAACATGATAGTAGACACCTGTGATCTTTGCACTGAGGCAGAGATTAGGGGGGTAGAAGTTCAAAGCCAACCTCAGCTACATAGGATGTTTGAGGCCAGCTAGGACTAGATGCCGGCTCTGATGGAAAGGCTGGGGCAATAGCTCAGCTCTTAAAGGGTCGGTGTCTCCGGATGAGGACTTGAGTTTGATCCCCAGATCCTATAATCTAAAAAAGAAAAAAAGAAAAAGCCAAGCACATGGCTGAACCTGTAATCCCAGCACTGGACAGGCAGAGGTGGTGCAGATCCCTGGAGCTCTCAGACTAGGCAGTCTTGCTTATTCAGACAAATTCCAGGTCAATGAAGACCTGTCTCAAAAATAAGGAAGACAGTGCGTAAAGAACAAAGTCTGGGTTGTCTTTATTCTTTTACATACACTCCTCATTTTGCAGCAAGTCAGAGCCCTGCTATATTGCTGGCTGTAAACTCTTAATCATCCAGTTTGAGCATTCGTACCTAAGGACTGGGATTATAGGTGCACACCGGCCTGTCCAACTCCCCCTTTAAATATGGTTCTAGTTTATTACAATAAACCACATAATCTCTGAAGATAAGGAGAGAACAGCTAAAACAGCCAGGTCTCTGTTCTAGTCCCCAGAAACAAACTGTTCTTGGCACCTTAACTCAGTGAGAGACCTTCCCCTAAGGCACAAAAACATCCTGTTTTCAGGGGCCGCTCAGCTGCAGTGTACTTGGGGCACAAGCTCCATGTACCCAGGAAGTCTTTCCAGGGCTCAAGGCACTGGCACGCACGGAATCCCAGGCTTCCTTTGTCCCTTGCTGCCCAGTTTCCTGTCACTTATGTCATTTATGCTGCCTTACTTCATGTCACTGACGTGCTTGGCTAATGGGTGTTCTGTCTCCACATTCAGGCAAGCTGGTAAACAGTGTGTATGTTCCTTCTTAAAAAGCTACCACAGCTGAACAGTGGTGGTGCACGCCTTTAATCTCAGTACTCAGGAGGCAGAGGCAGGCGAATCTTGGAGTCTGAGGCCAGCCTGGCCTATGGAGTGAGTTCCAGGACAGCCAGGACTTCACAGTGAGACCCCATCTCACAAAGCAAAAAGAACAGCAGCAACAACAAAAACCTTACCACAGTGGTTCACACACAAGGAGCCAAAGATACCTGCTGTGATGGTTCAGTAAACAGTATGTTCAAATGGATTCATTCTCCTGAGCCCGCATGCCACTTTCTCAGACCTAGTGAGTAGATATATGGTCTGAGACACTGGCTCAGTAGGTAAGGTGTTTGCCATCAGAATCCACATCAAATTCCAGATGTGGTAACAACGGTAATCCCAATCCTAGGGAGGCTGAACAAGAGACTCCCTGAGGGCCTCTGGCTAGCCAGGCTAGCCAAACCTGTGTGTTCTAGGTCAACAAGAGAAGGTGAACTTTGCCTTGGGAGTGAGATCTACGCTTGTCCTCTGACCTTCAGCTTCAAGTACTTGCATACAGCACACGTACACACAACTGCACCTGCAAATGCATGAACACGATCATACATGAACAAAAAATTGGAAACCCTACTTTGAAACTGTACTGCTCCCCATTCTGAGTGACTTTTCTGCATCCATGGCAACTGGCTTCCAGGAGCCTTTCCCATCAGCTTCACACAGGTCTCTGACCTCTGAGTTTTACAAAGGATTCTCCATTCAGGTGTTTTGAGACCGGAGACAAGGTCTTTGGGCAGACAAGCCAAAGTTGGATTGGACCAGCTGTTGGAACCAGTGAACTCAGCAGGAGAAAGGGAATCAAGCATGCCCAGTCACAGCCTGCTACCTGTGCAGGTTCAGTGTTCCTGCAGCTTGTGTCTCATTTAGCCCTCTCAATGAGCCTGGGCTACCAGGCAAGGCCCACGAGCCTATTTATAGAACAAAGGCCTGAGAACTGAGCTGTTAAATAATGTGTTCAAGGTCGCAACTATTTTGTGTTTGAAGATTTATTAGAAGCGGAGATGATAGAAGACCAATTGACGGCAAGAATTTTCAGGGAATAAATGTTCAGTGGTCGGACAGAAGTTATCCTATGAAGCCGGTGACAGCAAAAGCACAATAGTTTGGTGGCCGAGGGATGCGGATGTAGCTTACTTGGTAGACTGCTTGTCTAATATGCACAAAGGCCTCAGTCTGGCCCTCAGCACTGCATAAAGTAAGCATGGTGGCCTGTGCCTATCATCCAAGGACTTGGGAGGTAGAAACTAAAGGATCAGAAGTTCAAGGTCATGCTTCAGATGCTATAAAAAATAAAATAAATAAAATACAATGAAGGACAGAAAGGGAAAGTCCAGAATCTGTTCCAATGACTCAGGTACAATGGGGAGTTGTTCTGCCCCAGGTGTGGAAATAATAGTAACTACAGAGAACAGAACCCATGATTGATGGAAAAGAAAAAACCTCAGAAAGTCTCTCTCTCCTCTCAGTACCAGATATCTAACACTAGTGTGTGAAAGGACACCACTCAACACAATGCTGGTGGTAGCTTTTGTACACCACGTTCAGCAGCTGTGATGGTTAATCTCAATTGTCCACTTAAAGAGATCCAGAATGCCCAGAGAGACTGGCCTCTCGGAATGTTTATGTGATCCCATCTTGAAAGGGTTAACCGAGGTGAGGGGAAGAGCCATCCATTTCCCTGAGCTGGAGCTGGATTCTGGCCTGAATAAAAAGGAGAAAGTGAGCGGAGCACCACTGTCTATCAATTCCTGACTATGGATGTGATGTCACAGTTGTGTCAAGCTCCTGTCTCCCTGGCTTCCCCTTCATGACTGACTTTCCCTCCATGACTTCTCTGCTGTGGAGTATGCTCAATGCTGATAATAAAGCTGACTGTCCAGTAGCAGAGCAGAAAGAGAGTGGGCAAGACAACCTGACACAGGAAGAATTCTGGGAAGAGAAAGGGTGGAGTCAGAGAGTCACTGGCAAACATGGAGAAGCTAGATGAGGATGCTGTACTAAGAAAATATGTCAAGCCACGTGACAAACCAAAGATAAGAATTATGGGTTAATTTAATGTGAGAGTTAGCTAGTAACAAGCTTGAGGTATTGACTGAGCATTTATATATAATTATATAAGCCTTGGTGTGGTAATTTGGAAAGCGGCTGCTGGGCATTTGGGAGCAGGAAGACGGGAGAGAAATGTCCGTTTATGTTTCTCCTCCATGACTCTTTCTCCCTTGAGTGACTTTGTGGGGGTAATTTTATCACAGCAACAGAGAAACTAGAGGTTGTCTAAACAAAAAGCAGAAACAAAAAGAAAAATAAACGAACAAGAAACTTACAAATTAAAAACTAAACATATGAATTAAATAATATAAAAGATCAAACGGGCTGAACAGACATTTACATGTTATCTCCCACAAATACTGCAGAATGCACACTCTTCTCAGGAGCCCACGGAACTTTCTCTAAAATAGACCAAACTGTAGGCTACAAAGCCAGTCACACCAATTTTTAAGTGACATAATTTCTTCTATTGTGTATACTGACAAGGAAATAAAAGTAAAAGTCAACAACAAAAGAAAATATATGAACTCATGGACACCGAGGAACACATTATCAAATGATGAGTAAGTCACTAAAGAAATCTGGAAGGAAATTATAAAATTTCTAGAATTAAATGAAAATGGCAACAAAACATAATATAACCTGCAGGGCACTTAGTTATGAAGTTTGAACATGTGAGACTAGATGCATAAACGCTTAAATCAAACAAACAAAACCCAAAAATCAAACAGCAACAAAACCCAGAAAAACATCACACAAATGACTTGACGACATACCTCAAGGTCTTAGGAAAACAAGGTCTGGCCAAACACAAAAATCAATACAAAGAAAGAAATCATAAAGATCGGGCAGAAATTAAGGAAATTAAGATGAAAGGAACAATACAGAGAATCAATAAAGCAGAGAGCTGGGTCTCTGAAGAGGGAAACACATGGACAAAGTTTTAGCCAAACTATCCCCCAAAGGAGAGAGAAACCATAGGTACCATAGATGAAGATAGAGACATTGCAACAGATACCAATTAAATTCAAAGAACATATTTGGAAACCTATAGTCTGGAAAATTAGAATCTAAAAGAAATAAATGTATTTTTAGACATATATGACTTACAAAAATTAAACCAAGATGATATAAAAATCTTAAACTGGTCTGGAATGTGTAATGACATTTAAGCATGCCTCAGTTTCTTTTTCTGTTAGTAAAGAGAGTATCATAAAGAACTGCATTAAAGGGCTGGGGCTGTAAATCAGTTAGAAGTATTACGGGAAGCCCTGGATTTCACTGCCAGCACTGCATAAACCAGGTGTAGGGAGGTACAGGAAGGAGGATCAGAAGTTCAAGGTCATCTTTGTCTACATAATTCAAAAGCATCCTGGGCTACAAGGGATCCTGTCTCAAAGGAAGGGAGGAAGGAAGAGAAGGGCAGAGGGAGGGAGGGGGAGGGAGGAAAAGAGAGAAGGAAGGAGGGACGGAGGGAGGGAGAGAGTGAGGGAGGGAGAAAGAGAAAAGAGGAAAACAAAGGAAGGAAGAAGGGAGATGGAGGAGGAAGGAGGAATAAAAGGAGGAAAGAAAGCAGGGGGAGGGGGAAAGAATGGATTGCAAAGTGGGAAAGAAATAAACAGTGAGTAAAATTACATAAAGGTCTCATTAGGATTTAGCATTTATCTTTTTACTGCCTGTTTAATGAATCACAGGCAAGCAAGTTAGGAGAAGGCGTCCAAAGACTCTGCTCTCCAGTGGATCTGGTTTCAGAAGATCTGTGCTTGTTGCTGGTGCTGTCGCTTGAGTTCTTCTCTATCTCCTTCCCACCCCACACTTTTCCCCCTTTGGACTTTCCCACATGACCAAGATTCACAATTCCTTCCCCTTGCGTTCAGCACACAAACAGACCGCTGTGGGTGAGAGGGCTGGGAGCAGTCTCAGAAGGGAGGCTAGGACCTAAGCAAGCTCAAGACAATCCGAAGGATTTTCTGGTTGTTTAAGGATGCCCATTAAGGAACTTCCTATTGGTTATTTAGAATATATATGCAAATGGACATTGGCCCTCCAGTTAACTACATCCTTATTGTGTTCACATACACAGACAGCCATGAAACTGCACCACTCACTGCAGGATGTGTTCCTCTGGGAAAATCTCGAGGGTGACCCTCCACATAAAAGGCAGGCTTGGGCTGGAGACACAACTGAGGCAGTACATACATGCCTTACAACTGTGAGGACCTGGGCTTGAGGTTCAGAATCAGTCCCCAGAATCCACAAGGAAGAGGCTGAGCGTGGCTGAAAACTTGAAACCTCAGAGGTTTGATGAGAGAGGGAGGCAGAGGCAGGGCCATCCTTGGAAGCTCCCTGACCAGCTAGCCTGGTCTCTTGGCAAAGTTCCAGGCCAAAGGCAGATCCTGTCCTGAAAAACAAAAAGGTGGAAGGCACCTAGGAAATGGTACTATCAGTGATGTCCTCTGACCTCTGCACACACAGAAACCTACACATGCATGTGCTCCGCCACATACATGCACTCCCCACCCCCCACAAGGTCAGGCTTCGCAAAAGATAGAGATCAGGGTCACATCTCACCAGATAATTGTTTCTGTCAGGATAGGAAATTTCCACTGTGGCTGCCTGAACATGGAACTAACAATTGGAAACCAAATATAATTTCTTAAAGAAAATCAGTGGAAATTGACTTTTGTTCCCTTCTGGTCCGACACTGTCTTGGGATCCTGCACACCCTAGGAGCCTGGGTATCACTCTGACTCTACAGAGCCGACAGGCTCCGCATCTCATTCATCAAGGATGCTAATGGCTCCTGGCAGGGACATGTGGTCCGTGTTGCCATGATTCAGGAGGCCGGTGGCCCGGCAATACCAGGCCAAATGAAGCTGATGAGAATTCGCATCCAATTTGCATAGATTTGCACAGTATGTCAGGAACACTTTGAGTCTCTAGCAGACCCCAGCACCCGGGAGAAATGGAGAGAAGGTAAAAACGGTTGATAGATGGATAGAGTCTGGCTAAACTCTTTGTTCAGAACGGCACCCATACTTTTAATTGCCTTGTTGGTGATTCATATTATAATATTTTTTTTAAAAGAAAATCATTAGGCTATTTTTCCCAGCCTTTGTTGTAAGGTGACTATTTTTTTATTTTGATGTTTATATCTTTTACTAAAAATTAAATTGGCTCACAAAATGACAAGTTCCTGGTAGCATTTTCATACATGGTCTGAACTGACCCTCCTCCCTGCCCTCTCCTCCTCTTCATCTCTGGGCTCCCATCCCCACCACCTCCTTCCACGCCCAGGATTCCTCTACTGCTTCCACATCACCTGTTCTCTTAACCTCCTCACACTTCTGCTTAAAGCCTCTTCCTGGGAGACAGCAAACACAATACTTCCTGCCCAAGCACAAAAACTTGAGTTCAGATTCCAATCAACCTATAGGAAGCCAGGCACACTACACACACCTGTAATCTCAGCACTGGGCCAGGGTTGGTGTGGGTGGGGCAGAGACAGCAGGATCTGATGCTAGTGGGCCAGCCAGTCAGATGACTCAGAAAGCTCTGAGTTCAGCGCGACACCTTATCTCAAAAACAGACTTGAAGAGTCCTGGAGGAAGAAACCAAAGGTCTTATGGCCTGCACACTGTTACACACACACACACACACACACACACACACACTTAAAAAAAACCCTCTTCTCTCTCCTCTCAGGAGTCTCTTTATACTTTCCTGGCTACAACCCACACTCATGCCTCCATAAATACACACATAAGCATGAGAAGCTACACTCAGGATTATATTTATTTATTTCGAGTGTTTTTTTTCATTCAGGAGCAAAGGCAACTCCAACTAACATATTTTCCTGCTGGAGGTCCACAGATGCCTCCAAAATATAACATAACAGCTAATGCTGGGTTCTGTCTGGGAAAATATGATCCCAGGCTCTGATATGCACCCACCCAGAAGGAGAGACTGGTCAGCCAGCGGAGCCAGGCCTTACCCTTGCTCTCCGAAATGATGGTGCATAAACTAAAGTGCTTCCACGGTGGGAGGGAGGCGCAGGGGAGCCAGCCATCTGTGCTTTCCTACACCACTAATTGGGAATAATTCCATTGCTCCTGGAGCCCAAGAGTTGCGAGTTTCTGGAAGCGGGGCTGATTTCCCAGGCCTTCCCAGTGGCTGTTGTCTGGCACCAAGGAAAATAGGAAGTTTGAAGGCAAATTGCTCATTAAAACAACCTTGAGGAAAGAGTTCCTTCCTCTTTGAATCTTAAAAGTCAGTAATGAGTAAGTCAGCAGGCTGTGCAGAAAAAAAAACCTCCCCTTGTCCCTAAATTAATTTCCAGTGGCTAGGGACCCCAGAGAAGCAAAGCTTTTAAAGGTAAGGGGAAGGGGGGTGGGGGGGGGGGAGAAAGAAAATACATCCTCTGGCCAGATACTGATCAAACTTCCTCAAGACAGCTTCTCAGGAGAAAAACCCACCAGCTGCTCCCTGGCAGGAAACTTGAAACTGTCAAGAAATTCCATTTACGGCCAGCTGATGAGCCAGCACGGAAGGCTACTCCTCCTGCCTTAAGTGGAATCTCACTCCAGCCTCGCCACGCCGCTGCCGAGGTCAGCAGAGAAAGCCTTTCAACGGTGTGAGCAGTAATGAACACGGTCATCCCGAAACACTTGGCCAGGAGAGGCAGGCCAAGCCAGCGAGAATGGGAGCTGGCCGATGCTGACCCTGGCGGACCCCAAGGTCTGCGATGTCTAAACTGAAGTCACAGGTTGACCTCCGCAGGGCACAGCCGTCCTCATTCTGCACAGTGTCCTTCCTAGCAAGGGTTGGCCTGGATGCCTGGCCACGTTCCAAGGAACTACAGCCGCTCTCAGTCCACTGAGCGTGAGGACCATGTGCTCTTCCTTTTCCAAAGCTCAGGTGAGCTCATGTGTTCCACGGAGCCTTCAGGAACATACAAAGACAGGATGAGCTCTCCCTTTGAGTAGCCCTTGTGTGCTGGTTGGCTTTAAACGTCAGCTTGTCACAGCGACCTCCGTTGAGGACCTGCCCAGAACAGGTTGGCCTAAGAGCATGTTGGGAGGAGGGTGTGGTCTTGATTGTCTAATTTATATTGGTGCCCACTGTGGGTGGTACCAATCCTTGGATGGGTAGTCATGGGCTGTATGAGGAAGCTAGCTGAGCGTGGGTTTTCACAAGCCATTTGCTGGACTTCCTTGGCTGTGAGTGAGCTTTCTGGGTCAAGTGATGCTGTATGGAACAACAGCCCCTCCATGATGGATTGCGATCTGGGACCAGAAGGCAATAAGCCCTTTCCTCCCCTGTGCTGTTTTTGGTTCACATGTTTTACCATAGAAACAGAAATTTAAGTAGAGCACCATGCATCCCCAACGGAACATTCAGAGCACAGAAGTTCCTATATCTATTGCTGTGAAGCGACACCATGACCAAGGCAACTCCTATAAAAGACAGTATTTAGTTTGGAGCATGCTTCACGTTTCAAAGGTACATCTATGATCATGATGGTTTGAAGAAGAATGCTTAAAAGAAGTCCCACACTAGCTCAGAATTGAGAATAATAGATGGTTATTTATTAGGGGTAGACTCACAAATCAGAACCCTCTGCTGGAATAGAGAACAGCAGGCAACTGAATCCCGCAGCCGGAAAAGAGAGGGACGCACTCTGTACTTTGGCATAAATGTATAAGAGGCCACGCCCAAGTGGGCAGGTGACTTAAAGGTTACTGGCTCTAGGATTTCCTACAGCAGTGGTTGGAAACTGATGGGTGTGGTGCTGAAGCAGTCCAGAACGTTACATCCTAATCCGTAGGCAGCAAGCAGAGAGAGAGAACTGGTTCCAACTAAGACCACTCTAACAAAGCCCCACCTCCTACTCCTTCCCAACAAATATGAGACAATGGAAGCCACTCTCGTGTAAACCACCACAACACCATTGTGATATCTCCCTCACATGCCTTTGATTTGGCACCAAGACTGAGATCTGGAAGCCACCAGCGCTGTGGATGGTATTTATATCTGCCCCATCCCCGCAGGGAACTGTCACATCGGCTTCTTAGTCCATTTCACGTCCCTCAAGCCCCTGAGCCCATCACTCAATTTCTAGTGATCATCTCATCTCTGCTTTTCAGGATGTACAACTCTGCTTCAAAACATATTTGAAGAAGCTCGGGAAATAAAATGTAGGAAAGCCAGAGAAAAGGGGGAAAAAAATCAGGTGATGATGAACAAGCTATGTCCTTTCCAACCTGACTTTGGAACCTGGATCCTTTGATGGCCTGCCTGCCAGAGAAGATAGGCCCACAGGCGCAGCAGTGGTGTGACTATTCTAGAGATAGCCGGCCACTTCCTCACTGAGGGGGGGGGGCTGCACTACGGGAGAAAATAGAACCCCGTTACATGTGATCAGAGGAAGGAAAACTCAACGGGAATGGTCTCTATGATTACAACAATCCTATGGCCCAGGAAAGGCTCAGTCACATCTGAACCTAAGGCAGAGGGAACTCACTCCATTGGATGCCATAATGGGAACTCTGTATGGGGACCCGGTGACAGGAAGTAATGACCGCATGACACAGGGGCCCCTTGGTGATGATGAGGCAAGACAGAAAAAAAAAATGGCTGTTCTTTTAGCTTTTTTTTCTTATTCTTGTAACAAATACCTAGCAAAAGAAACTATTCATTTTTCTCTATTCCCCTCCCTGCCTCTCCCCTCCTCTTCAACCCCTTCCCATGGTCCTCATGCTCCCAGTTTACTCAGGAGATCTTGTCTTTTTCTGCTTTTCATGCATATTAGATCCGTGTATGTCTCTCTTAGGGTCCTCATTGTTGTCTAGGTTCTCTGGGATTGTGATTTGTAGACTGGTTTTCTTCGCTTTATGTCTAAAAACCATTTATGAGTGAGTACATATGATATTTATCTTTCTGCATCTGGGTTACCTCACTCAATATAATGTTTTCTAGCTCCACCAATTCAACTGCAAATTTCAAGATGTCATTATTTTTTTCAGCTGTGTAGTACTCTATTGTGTAAATATACCACATTTTCCTTATCCATTCTTCCGTTGAGGGGCATTTTGGTTGTTTCCAGGTTCTGGCTATGACAAATAATACTGCTATGAACATAGTTGAGCACATGTCCTTATGGCACGGTTGAGCATCCTTTGGATATATACCCAAAAGTGGTATTGCTGGGTCTTAAGAAAGATTGTTTCTTAATTTTCTGAGAAATCACACATTGATATCCAAAGGGGCTGTACCAGCTTGCACTCCCACCAGCAATGCAGGAGTATTCCCTTTATCCCACATCCTCTCCAGCATAAGTTGGCATCAATGTTTTTGATCTTGGTCATTCTTACAGGTGTAAGATGGAATCTCAGAATTATTCTCAATTGCATTTCTCTTATGACTAAGGATGTCGAGCGTTTCCTCTTAAGTGTCTTTCAGCCATTTTATATTCTTGTGTTGGGAGTTCTCTGTTTATGTTTGTACCCATTTTATTTGTTTTTTTAATGACCAATTTCTTGAATTCCTTGTATATTTCAGAGATCAGACCTCTGTCTGATGTGGGATTGGTAAAGATCTTTTCCCATTCTCTAGGCTTGTTGATCGTGTCCTTTGCTTTGCAGAAGCTTTTCAGTTTCACAAGATCTCATTTATTAATTGTTTCTCTCAGAGTCCGTAATACTGGGGTTATATTTAGGAAGTGGTATCCTGTGCCAGTGCATTCAACTGTACTTCCCACTTTCTCTTCCATGAAGTTCAGTGTGGTTGCCTTTATGTTGAGGTCTTTGATCCATTCGGACTTGAGTTTTGTGCATGGTGATAGATATGGATCTACTTTCATTCTTCTACATGTTGATAACCAGTTATCCCAGCACTATTTGTTAAATATGCTTGAAGAAAGGGATTTTTTGAGAGCATAGTTTGAAGGCACAGTCTGTCATGATGGGAAGTCCTGGCAGCAGGGGTGTGAGGCAGCTGGGCACATGGCATCCACAGTCAGGAAGCAGAGAGAGATGACACTGATGCTCAGCTGGCTCCCTTATTTTCCCTCAGTCTGGGTCCCAGACCATGGATGGTACCACACACACTCAGGGTGGGTCCGTTCATTTCAATTAACCTAATCTAGGCATTTCCTCACAAGCACACCCAGAGGCTTGTCTCCTAGGTGATGCCGGATCCTGTCAAGTTAGCAGTACTCACCATCACACCTGCCTTTGTAGAACTTGAGCTCTCCTAGAGGAGAGATGGCCAGTATCCTACTGCTGTTGTATTGGTTTGAGGGACAGACTAGGAGGAGAAGCTGAGATGTTCTGAGGCCTTTCTCAGGACAGGGGGATTCGGGCACAGTAAGGACTGGCATCATTGTCAGAAAGTTCTATGATCTGACCGTTAAATCCCAAACGTGACTCTTGAAAGGGTTAGGTGCGCATGCCCTCCTCTGCTCTCTCTCCTCCTTGCTGGCTCCTCAGCTACCACCTACTGCCTTTTGCTCCCCTCCCTCCAAGGAACCACACTCATATAGGACTGATGAAGGCATATTGCCATAAAACGTTTCCAGTCCGCATTTGTTGGATGGAAGTGTTTGCTACATATATTATCTCACCCGTCCCCTCCATGGGAGACTCCCTCTTCCTCTCCCTCCCAAACCCCCTCCTGTGCACCCCACCCTGTTCCTCTTTAGCCACCTGTTCTCCACCAGTTATGTGGCCTCACCTTATTTCCCTTGCTCTCTGTCCATCTTCCCCAGGATGCTGCCTAAGCCTCTTGATCTCTTTATTGCATTCTTCTTATGCTTTTAACACACCAAGACCTCTGCTAATGACTGACATGTTTGTATCTAACTATGACTTATCCATGGAGACATGAAAACCCAGGTCTATGAGATCACCTGCCTGCTGGGCACCCTACACCGATACCTCAAAAGTACCTCCTACCCGACATGTGTGCTTTTTACCTTTCTTTCTTAGTTAGGGTTTCTATTCCTGTGAGAAAACACTGTGACCAAAAGCAACTTGGAGAAGAAAAAGTGTATTTCAGCTTACAGTTCCAATGCACAGTCCATGCCTGAGAGAAGTTGGTACAGGAACCCAAAGGCAGAAACTGAAGCAGAATCATGGGAGAACCCTGTTCACTGCCTTGCCCCTTCATGGCATGCTCAGCCTGCTTTCTTATACACTCCAAGACCACCCATATCAATCATGAATTAATGTCCCACAGACATGCCGACAGGTCAGCCTGGTGAGGATATTTTCTCAATTGGAATCCATTCTTTCCAAATGGCTCTAGTCCATGTCACGTTGACATAGAAACCAGCCAGCACAGTTTCCAAGCAGCTCCTCTCCCAAGTGCTGTACTTCCATGGGCACCACCTCCCCAGCTGCCCACATCAGCTCCTTCACATCACACTGACCTCCTCACTCACTCCCAGAAAGAATCCTGTTGCTTCTGTTTGCTCCATGTAGGGCCTATCCACTACTTTGTTTGCGTATTAGTGAAAGCAAGCAGTGTTTGCGGAGCCTTCATTACGTGACAGAAGGGACGTGGTCACAGAACATTTGTGTGACCAACACCAGACCACATGGCAAAGAAATGAGAAGGCAGCATTCAAATCAAGGCAGCGCTGACACAATATTGCTATTTTTCCTTTTGTGTGTGTGTGCTCATTTGTGTGTGTTCATGTATGTGTCATGATGTGTGTGAGTTCATGTGTGTGTGTGGTGCATGTGTGTACATGTATTCATGTGGAGTTGTGTAAATGCATTCATGTGGAGTTGTGCACATATGTGTATGTGTACATACAGAAGCCAAAGGTTAATACCAGCTGCCATCCTCCACTGATTTGCACTCTTTTTTTTGAGACAGTGTCTATAACTGAGCTCTGAGCTCATTTGTTTGGCTAGGCTGACAGGCCAGAGAGCTTCAGGGATCCTCCTGTCTCTGCCTCCTCGGTGAGGGGCTTGCATACACGTACCACTTCATCTGACTTGGCACATGGATACAGGTGATTCAGCCCAGATCCTCATTCTTGTGTGGCTGGCACTTTGCCATGAATCCATCTTCAGCCCCTCACTACTGCTGCTTAACCTCCCCACACCCACACTGCTACATTTGGTTCCTAAGACATCTCTCTCTGCCTGGACCTGCCTCCCTTCCCCTCTTGCTGGCTCTGGTGTAATTTATCTGAAACTCAAATGGGATGTGGTCCCCCTCTGCTTAAAATCTTCCAAGGGTTTCTTCTGGCCAGCAGAATCAATCTAAATCTCATTGTCATTTCAGCTACGAATTCACTCCTTTACACCCACTGTACGTTCAACCCAAACACTGTGCTGAGATTGTGAGTGGTACGAAATGTAGATAGAGTCATGAAGAAAGTGGACGGAGAAGCTGGAGCGGGGGCTCAGTGGTTAAGAGTCCTGGCTGTTCTTCCAGAGGGCTGGGGTTTGATTCTTAGGGCCATGTGCAACTCCAGTCCCAGAGGATCCAGTGTCCTCTTCTAGCGTCCACAGGCACTGCATGCATGTGGTGCATAGACATACTACAAACAAAACATCCATATACGCATTTTTTTTTAATTTGAAGAAGTTGAGGAGTGGGTAGGCAAGAATATATCAGTAGGTAGAGGCACTTGACACCAATCCTGGCAATCTGAGTTTGATCCCTGGAACCACATGGTAGAACTGACTCCTGAAAATGGTCTTCAGACCTCAGTAGGAACACCATAGTACACACACACACACACACACACACACACACACACAAACAGAGCAAGAATATGATTTTTAAAACTAATTTTAAAGAAATAAAGAAAAGAAGGAAGGAAGGAAGGAAGGAAGGAAGGAAGATGGGTGAAAGGGCTGGAGAGATGGCTCAGTTAATAAAGCAATTGCCACAAAAGCATGAGGACCTCAACTTTGTTCGCCAGCACAGACATCAAAAAGCCAGGCAGAGTGCTCTGTGCTTGTAACCATCGTGCCGGAGCAGACAGAGCCACACAGATCCTTGGAGACAGCTCGCCAGTCAATCTAGACTATTTGGCAACCTTCAGCCCGGTGAGAGAGCCGGTCTCAAATGAAAGTGAGCTGTGCCTGAGGAATGACAGCTGAGGCTATCCTCTGGTCTCCACGCACATGTGAACATATGTGCACATACACACGCACACGCACACACACACACACACACACACACACACAAACTATGGGAAAACACAGAAAGGAAAGTATGGAATGAATGGGCAAAGGAAATTTATCAATGAAACGTTAGGCTTAAGAATTCAGCCCAAGGTTTGAACGCTGAGAAAGAGGACCGGTGGTCTAATTTAGCAGCGAGGAAGGCAGACTTCTGACATGTGCAAAATTGTCTCTCCAGAAAGAATTCTTGGTCCGTCCCTTGCTAGGCACTTGGGAATGATCAGCTCAATCCTGGTTTAGTTTGAAAGATACTTTAGCATTCCTGTACTGTTCCAGTTGGATACTTTTAGAAAATGAATAGGCTTGGTTCTGGTTCAAACTGGCTGACAAGGTGTTGCTGTTTTCAAAAATCCTTGGTTCAGTGCTCAGCACAGTGGAAAAAGAAAAAGATTAATTTGGGGCTCAGTGTGGTTCAAAGTTCGCAAATTAGAGTAGTTTTCATTTCTGGGTCACACTTGAGCTGGTGCCCCACTTATGAATTCAGATCTGGGGTCTAGTATACGGGTCCCTGGCTCTCCAGAGAGTCTGCTTCCACACCAGGCCACACACAGTTATCCCTGGCTCCCTCAACCCTGGGCACACATTTGTACATGCCACTTCCTCTGGGGTGGTATTGCTTTGGATTTCTGGAGCTGGGGATGAAGGACCGGGCAGGATTTCCTGGTGCAAAAAAGGAGCACTGGGAGGCAATCTCACCCACCCACCTGGGACCTGGCCTCCTGCGTTCCTTGCAGGCCTCAACTTGGGGACTGATGTGGGATTCCCCTCTGTATGCTGTGAATACCATTGGTTAATAAAGAAACTGGTTTAGCCTGATAGGGTAGAACAGAGCTAGGCAGGGAAAACTAAACTGAATGCTGGGAGAAAGAAGGGTAGAGTCAGGAGAAGCCGTGGAGCCACTGCAGGAGACAGATGCGCTTAAACTTTGCTGGTAGGCCACAACCTCGTGGTGATGCACAGATTACTGGAAATGGGTTAATATTAGATGTAAGAGCTAGCTAGCAGTACACTTAAGTGATTGGCCAAGCAGTGATTTAAATGACATACTTTCTGTGTGATTATTTCAGGAGTCTGGTTGGCTGGGAAAACAAACAAGCAGCTTCCTTCAACAGCCATCCATGACTGTTCTTTAAATGGCCACCATTCCCTCCTTCTCTCACTTCCACATCTATTTGCCCTGATTTATTCTTTCTTTTTTTTTTCTTTGTTTGTTTGCCTGTTTTGGTTTGTGTGTCGGGGGGGAGGGAGGTGGTATTTGCTTGTTGTGTCTTTGTTTTGAGTAAGGCTCTCATGCGGCACTGACTGTCCTCAAACTCACCTGGTAGCCAAGGCTGGTCCTCTCCAGCCTCTACCACCCAAGCACTGATATCACAGGCAGGCACTACCACTCTCAGTCTATCAGGCACCATGGTGGAACCTGGGGCTTCCTGGACGCTAGGAGTTCCGGATTTATTTCCAGTTGATTTCTGTTGCTGTGTCAAACACTCTAACCAAAAAGTACTTAGGGACAGGAACAGCTTTATCTGGCTTACCATTCTAGGGTACAGTCTACCAGTGTAGGGAGATCACAGAGGATGAAGAGAATACATAATTAATAATAAGCTTCAGTGTCGCTACTTGTAAGCTGGGGATGACAAAAAGGTTTGCTGCAAACAATAATAAAATTACAGTTATGAAGTAGCAACAAAAATAATGTTACGGTTTGGGGTCACCACAACATGAGGAACTGTCTTAAAGGGTCGCAGCATCAGGAAGGTTGAGGTCCACTGATTCAAGGATATCTCCATCTCTAGTGTGATTTGTACTTGCTAAGACGACAGTCAGTGTGCTTCTTATTCATTGGGCTTTTCTGTATCCATGGTTACCACATCTGCAGATCTAACCAATCACAGACTAAAAGAGTCACAAAATATTGCTTTGGGAGGATCTGGAGATGTAGTTCACCAAGTAAGTTGCTGGCCTAGCATCTATTGAGTCTCTGGGTTCTATCCCAATACTTCATAAAACAAGCAGGGCACTGCATGGAGACAGATACAGGAGGACCAGAAATCCAAGATTATCCTCAGCTATAGACGTTTGAATCTGAGCCCATTTGAGGCCACCCTGAGACCTGGTCTTTAAAAAGAAAAATGAAAACAAAAAGACAGATAACTGAAATTCACTATCTAATGGGATCCTTTGTGGTGATCTTATGTAATCGGTTCAAAGGATGGTAGACGTGATTGACAGGAAGATGGTGCTACTTCAAATAAAAGAACTGCAGAGCTCTTAGCTTCGAGCCAGAAAAGCTAGCTAAGAAGGCGATGTTTAAAAGAATAGAAACGACAACTGCTTTGCATGACAGAGGCTGCTCCAACCAGGCTCTCAGAAGCTGCACAGCCAGCCTAAGACGCCACCATGCACCTGCGCAAGCACAGCACTGTGCTCTGAGTTTTGACTGTCTCTCACACAAGGAAGGCCAGCGACTGCCCCCCCCCCACACACACACACAAGGACCAAGTCAAGAGAAAGCCAGTCCCTTGTTGAGTGACAATTTCAGGTCACCAACCACAGACTGTGAGTGTGGAAGCCTGTGAGTACTGAGACAGAATGAATTCTTAGACACCAGGCTACAATGGAGAAGAACCTCAAACCAAGATTAAATAAGGACTTGGGAGGTACCTGCCTTGCAAACATGAGGCTCTAAATTCAATCCCTAGATCCTGTGTAAACATGCAGGATGTGGCGTGCAGTTTCTTAATTCTAATCCTGAAAAGACAGAGATAGGAGGAGCCCTGGGCCTCTCTGGGTGGCCAACCCAGTTTAATCGGCAAGCTCCAGACAAGACCCTGTCTCAGAACAAATCCAAAACAAGTTGGACAGCATGTGGGAAAGACAACTGAAGGTTGTTCTCTCTCTCTCTCTCTCTCTCTCTCTCTCTCTCTCTCTCTCTCTCTCTCTCTCTCTCTCTCTGACATGAACCAATATGATACAAAAAGAAATAGCTCAAATACAAGGTCTATACCTAAATGATTACCTACCCAGCTGTAGAGGGGGTAATGGGTGCACAAAGGAACTGAAAAATGAGTTCCATGTGGGCAACATAACCACCACACAACAGTATTGTGGGAAGAGCCTATGTGTTGTGGTCTAGGCCAGAAAGCATGAGTTTTGCCTCTGCTATCTCCTGGTTGCTCTGAGTATCAGAGCCATGGATTTAAATGAGACAGTCTCCCTTGCCTAGACTCTGTAATGGCATCTTCAGCCCCAGAGAAGTATTACTACCGGGTCAGGAGCTCTGCAGAGGGAGCCACAGAGAGGAAATGGATATCTTCTAACTGAGGCTAAGGGAGTCTCCAAAGAGAACTTGACTTTCACTGAGAGCTTCCCTACAACCTCAGCCCACTCTAGAGTCCCACTTCAACAGCTGTCTGAACATCACCGTTTAAGGGCTCCTTTTAGATAAAATATTTTATAATAATGGTCGAAGCTGGATTGTCCACTGGAGATACTCCATCTAGACACATGGTCCTTGCACCCACCTCTGTCTACTACTGGAAGGTGTTCTTGATGGGTGCTTCCACTCAGACATCTCAAACCTGCTGCTAAGTGTGTGTATAATAAATGTAGACTACTATTGTTGAGGGCATGTCTACAATATTCTCATTTTGATGACATCTCTGCTGTCAGCTGTACTGTCATTTTGTAATATTCTGATTCTCAAAGGAGCGAGGGAACCTCAATTTGTCCTCTAAGAGGAGAAAGATTTAACTGTTCAACAAAAGAGTAAGTGGTGAGCCCACCACTGTCTTTCCCCATCATCTTCACCTCTTTGGAGTACTAACAAATGAACACAGTTGTCATGTGCTAAAATACAAGGGATGTGATGATTCGTACTCATTAACAACTTGACAGGACCTACAATGGCCTGGGAATGTTGGGGAAGGAGTTTCTAGCTGGGTTAATTGAAGTCGAATGATACACATACAACCCATAACCACCTGCCCAGGGGTGGCACTGCTCACAATCGCCTGGGTCCCTCCACATCAGTTGTTAATCAAGAACATATGCCCACAGGCCACTCTGATGGAGACATTTTCTCGACTGGGGTTCCCTTTTCCCAGAGGACTCAGGCTTGTGTCAAGTTGACAAAAACCTAATCAGTGCACTGTGGGTGGGAGGGCATAAGGGGAAGGGGGCATGAGAAGAGGGATCAGGAGAATCAACACAAACCAACATAGTCTAGTTCTAACAAAAAAAAAGCCGACAACAACATGTAACAACAACAAAAAGGAAGTTTACTTTTAAAAAAAAGTGTTAAGTACTAAGCACACGGAGTTGCCAGCTGCCATCATTAGGCTGCTGACAGCCAAAATTGAGCTTATTATCAAATATCTGAGACCATATTGACGTAGTAGACACCACCAAGGTTCCCTGCTGTTCCTTCCTTCCTCTCTCCACTCCCTAACATCACATATCATACAAATCTGTGTGTTTTGTCTACTTGGTAAGGATCACAACGACTTTGAACAAAGTCAACAGAAATACATTTAGGAATATACATTTACATTCAGCGAATTAATTAGTGTGGGCTCAAGTAAGAAGCTCCTTGTCACATTTCTGAAGGACAACTTGATGACATGCATGAAAAGTCTTTAAACAAAATTTCACTTTTACAGTTCCCATTATCCCCCTAGTTAACCACCATCTACAATATTAAAGGGGGGCTAGCAAGATTGCTCAGCGGGTAAAGATGCCTGCTGCCAAGTCTGATCACCCAAGTTTGATCCCTGGGACACACATGGTGGAAGGATCTGACCTCCACGTGTTTGCCATGACATTTATAACATATGCGCACGCACACGCGCGCATGCACACACACACACTCAAAGTGTAAATAAAGTAAATTAAAATAATAGTTTGAAAATTATTCAGAAGCTTTAAATCCCACAGCCTTTGAAATAGCACTCTACTAGTGTAGGCAGTCCTTCTGTATATGTGTTGTTTTTATTGGTTAATGAATAAAAAAGTTGCTTTTGGCCTGCATCAAGGCAGATGAGAGCTAGTCAGGGAAAACTAAACTGAAGGCTGGGAGAAAGAAGGTGGAGTCAAATGCCATGTAGCTGCCAAAGGTAAAAGATGCAAGTTGCCAGTTGGAACCTTGTCAGTAAACCACGAGTCTTGTGGTAAAATATAAAATAATAGAAAGGAGTTAATTTAAGATGTAAGAGTTAGTTAATAAGAATCTTAAGCGAATAAGTCAAGCAGTGGTTTAATTAATACAGTATCTGTGTGATTATTTCAAATCTGGGCTCAGAAGCAGCTACCTTCTACAATCTACAGTCTTGTGTTGCCCACTCCATCCCCACCAAGACAGTCCAGAGTGTCCACACTGTATATGCTGCCTTCACAATATGTGTAGTCCCTACTTTTCCCATCAGTTCAACTGTTCTGGTGTCACAGTTCACATTCAAGTAATGCTTGTTTTACCTACTAATAGCCTCAAAGCATTAAATTAGATATGCCAAAGATAGAAGTCCTAAAATGTTGTGCATATAGGTTCACACAACCACAGGGTATCATAAAAACTGTCCCTTGGGCAAGGACAACATTACATGCTGTACAATATAGACATTCTATTTAATTTTTTATTTACTTACTTCATTTGTTTTTAATTTTTAAATTTTATTTTATGAGCCAGGCAGTGGCGGCACACGTCTTTAATACCAGAACTCGGGAGGCAGAGGCAGGTGGATCTCTATGAATTTGAGATCAGCCTGGTCTTTAAGAGCGAGTTCCAGGACAGGCTCCAAAGCTGCAGGGAAATATGTGTGAGTGATTTACTTGTACATTCTGTGTTCCACGTGAGTCCATGATGCTGGAGGTTGGAGATTTAGCAATATTTTATTGAACACACACACACACACACATACACGCATGCCCACACACATATCATAGGTGTTCATCCCATCCGTGGATGGATACTTGATGCTTGGAATGCTTTCATCTCCTAACTATTGTGCAGTGTTGCCATGAATGTAGGTATGCAAATCTCTCCTTGAGATCTTGATTTTGCTTCTTCTAAGGATAATAGTGAGATTGCTTCATCATATGGTGTGGTATCATTTTTCCTCCAAATCAAAACATCTCTTCCTGGAGAGAGGAAGGAAGATCATAAGACTCAAGAAGTAAACAAAACTCACAAGACTCAGGAAGTAAAGTTGACAAGTCCCAGGAAGCAAACAAAACTTACAAGTCTCAGGAAGGAAGGAAGAAAGGAAGGAAGGAAAGAAGGAAGGAAGGGAGGGGAGGAGGAAAGGAAGGAGGAAGGGAGGGAGGGAGGGAGGGAGAGAAGGAGGGAAGGAAGGAGGAAGGGAGGGAGGGAGGGAGGGAAGCAGGGAGGGAAGAAGAAAGAGAGAAAGAAAACTTTACTTAGACGTAAGTAAAACTTAGAAGTCCTAGGATGCTCCTGAAACTTAAAGACACACAAAGCACTGCCAGCAACCATATGTAAGTAGTAATAATTATTAAAAAGAGGAAACTCTCCAGTCACCAAGCTGCCTGTAAGGGGTACAGCTTTCACAGGTCAGAACTTTTCCTGGGGTGAGTTTTTCATAATGTAGCCATGTGTGAGTCACCTACATCTAAGAGGTAACCACAATAAACCCTTGGGGTCACTAGGCTAGGCTTGGGTGGAACTGTTCCTTTGCTCTACCATTCATGCCCTGTCTGTTGGGAATACATGTCTGTTCACATGCCCAGAGGAGAAAAATATTTTATTTTGAATTATATGAGGTGAAGGGATATATACATGTAAGTGCAGGTGCTTATGGAGGTCAGAACCTTAGCTAGTTATGAGCCACTTAACAAGTATGCAGAGAACTGAACGTGGGTCCTTTACAACAGAGAGAGGGGGAGAGAGAAGTGCTCTTACTTCTGAGTCATCTCTCTAGGCCCCTCTTTTTAATTATTTGAATTAAATATTGCTTTTAATAGTGAAAGAGCCATTATACATTGCTATCAACAGTGCCCTAGCATACCAGTTTCTGCATATTCTTATCAGTGCATACTATTTTTCTATGATTTTGTTGGTGTTTGTATGTAATAATAGCTGTCTGAGTTATCTTCAGCTATCAACTTGGAACAGTCCAGAGTCACCTAAAATGAGGTAACCTTTCAATTGAGGGCTAATCAGATCAGACTGGCCTATGGTCATGTCCTGGGGGTGGTACGGGTGGTATCTTGACTGTTAATCGGTGTAGGAGAGCCAACCCACTATGGGTGGCACCATTCCTTAGGCAAGTGACCTTGGGTTATAAGAAAGCTACCTAAGCATGACCCTGATAGCAAGCCAATAAGCAGCATTCCTCCATGGTTTCTACTTCGAGATCTTAATTAATCTTGCCTTGACTTCCCTAAAGGATGGGACTGTAACCAGTAAGATGAAGTGAACCATTTTCTCCCCAAGCTGATTTTGGTAATGGTGTTTGTCACAGCAACAGAGTGAACCAAATTATAGCATTGTGGTTTTGAGCTTTTCTGCTAATTGATAAGGTTAAATATTGCATCCAGATTCCTACTACTTATCTCTCGCCAAACCATTTCCCTGCTTGCCAGCTGCCTAATAGAATATAAACTTATTCAAGTCTTCTGTATCCACACCACATCCACTTCTTTTACATTATTAGATTCTACAACGTTTCCACGCCAACTCAATTAAATGCTTCATCCTACTCCAAATAGATCCTGCACTTTCTTTCCTCCTGCAAATATGTACAGCTCAAACAGCTTCTCCCTCAAGAGGAGTGCTTTGTTTTCTCAGTCAGAAGTCTGTGTCACCTGAACACTGAGTCCTTGATTCTCGGCTATGGATCCCATTTACCTTTCCTACACCAATTTATTCCTAGGTTTTATCGTTATTGAACAGAAAGTTCCTTCGGGCCAAAGATTCAGTCCTGATAAGTCATTTATCTCCTACTGTACCTAGAACACTGTAGGCTTTTAATAAACAGTGATTGAATAAAGGGCTCAAGATTTCAACGTGTAATCAATCGGCTAACACCATCAAAATGTCTATAATTTCAGATCACGTCACTGTTTTTGTGCATTGGAACAGGGGAAGAACAAGGAAAGAAATTTCGTTGCTATTGCTCTCTCAGTCTGGGGATTTTAGTTTGGGAGGGGTGGGCTGTCTCTTTTGCATGCTCATTCATCCTAAATTCCCTTAGTTACATTATTTAACACCCAGCTTTAAAACAAGCAAGTAACTGAATGCCAGACACTGAAGAAGGAAGATGTGACCTGACCCGCTGAAAAAGGTACTGAGCCATGTGGCTAACATAGATAAGAATAACGGGTTAATATAAGTTATAAGAGTTAATCCTACCCACTGAAAGACCCTGACTAAAAAAATAATGTAGGTGGTGTTTTAGTTTCTTTTCCCGTTGCTATTGTTAAAGACTCGGACAAAAGCATCTCAAGAGAGGAAGGGTTTGCCTTGGGCCACAGTTCAAGGGATGAGTGTTCATCACGGTGGGGAAGTCAGGGGAACAGGGGCTTGAAGCAGCTAACTGCTAACCTCACATCCACAATCAGGAAAGAGGCAAATGCTCCCTGCTGCTCAGCTCCCCTTCTCTCCTTTTGTAGCCTGGGATGCTAGCCAGGGAATGGTGTCACCCATAGTCGAGAGGTCCTTCCACCTCAGGTAACACAATCAAGATAATCCCTAAGGGTGTGCTCAGAGGATCAAGGCCTGGGTGAGCCAGAGGCTGTTGAATTTACAATGAATAACAACCACAGATGGTGTCCCGAAGAAATAGCACTCAAGATAGACCTCTGATCTCTACATTTATGCGTGTGCACGTGTGCGCATGCACACACATATACAAATGAATGCTGAGCAGATCCCACCTTAAGAAATTAAACAGCTAGCTATTTTTGACCCTCCTCATGGCTATGTGCTGACATTTTAAATTCTCCTCTTCCCTTTCCAAACACTAAACATGTGCAGACAGTCACTTGGGTTCTGAAACAACTTTTGACGGACCACATCTCAAATACAATTCTGGAAACATATTCAATTACTTCATTTTCATTGTACTCACTCAATGGTAGCTCCTTGCCCGAGTTCAATTAGACTTACTTGAAATTAGAATTCACAGGAATGCATTTCATTTAGATTTACTGGAAGATGTCAGGCACTAGTTAATTGGCCTTGAAGCAGCAGGGCCAGGAGGTCCCTCCTGACTGAACTGTCCATCTTAGACGCGGAGCTGTTCTTGTTAGATAGCATTGATTGGGTAGCTCTCCCAACCCTTGGGGCCAACCAGTGGCTATCCAACACTCTGACAGTTACATTAGATGGAGATTTTAAATTACTTATGTGCACCTTGCAGAGAGCTTCAAGTTGGGTCTAACATAGTCTGTGTTCTGTGCCCTGAAACTGCTCCTTTGCTTGAAGAAATGAATGATTTTGTTTAGATGATTCAATTAACCATTCCCAGGATCAACCCTGTGGTAGACATGATTTTGGACCCCTCATTTATCCAGAAAGTTCTTATTAGTCTCCTCTTTGTGCTTAGTAATTGGTAATGGTTAGGAGATTATCTCCTACCCTAAGGAGTCCAGGGAATATTTGGTATTTGTGCCTTGCTGTCTAGGGACATAGCTTATGGGCCCCTAGAAATCATCGTAATGCTGAGTTCCAATTAATTCTACTTTGTCTAAAATTGTCAGATCTCAAATAGTCTTATGTGAGGCTGTGGTTCAACTATTAATATTATTAGTGTGAAAAGGATGGAATGAACTGCCTCACATTCTCTGGGGGTTATGGTCTTGATTTCAGATTTTTGAATTGTGAGGGTTCACTGGCAAACCATGGTGCCCATTTCCACAGAGTGAGCCCACTAATCAGTGTTCACTAAGCAACCATTAGGTGAGCAATTTCTCGGAGTGGCAAGGAGGATGGGGGAGGGGCTTGGGAGATAACTCCATCTGTAAAGTGCTTACCTTGCAAGAGTTCCACCCCCAGAACCATGTGAAAAAGCCAAGACTCTTGGCATGTGCTTGTTATCACAGTGCTGGGAGGCAGAGGTGGACAAAGCTCAGGAATGTGTGATTGGCTAGCCTAGCTTGTTTAATAACCCCCAAGCCAGTGAGACATCCTGTCTCTAAAGTACAGTGCACAATACCTGACAACCAACAGTATTCAAGAGTGATATCTGGCTTCCAGATCTACACTCATACACAAATACATAGACAGACAGACTGACAGACACACACACACACACACAAAATAAGGAGAAAGACTCTCATTCATTAATTATAAACACTGTATTATATTCTGTATTTCCTCTTATATTGAGTGTCTGTAAAAGTCAGATAATAAATATTTTAAGGTTTCAAAATTATATATGGTCTCTATTGGACCTATATAAAAACAACAAAGGTAGCACCTACATTTACTACGACTTTTTAAATATAAATGTGTATATTTATACACACACATACACATGACAGAGAAAAAGAGAGAGAGAGAGAAAGAGAGAGAGAGAGAGAGAGATGGTTCTATAGGTAATGGTGCATGCTGCCAGGCCTGCTCACCTGCATTCAATCCCTAAGACTCTTGGAGGAAGGAGAGAACCAGCTCCTGTAAGTTGCCTTACTTCTACATATGTGTCATGATACACGCTTGTGAAGAATAAACACTTAAGTAAATGTAATTCATTGTTTAAAATAAAATAAAAACCAAAAAGAAATCTGGGATTTCGGTATGCCTTATTATCCCACTATAAACCATTTTCCCCAATCTTGCATTCCTTTCATTTTGTGTCACAGAAGATTGAACGTGAAGCCCTGTGCACAACAGGCAAGTGCTCGACCAACACACCACATCTAATCCTTTTTGTGGGCCTTGCTAAGTTACCCAAGATGGCCTCGAACTTACTCTATAGTCCCGGCAGGCTGCCTCCACCTCTCAAATGGATGGGATTTCTAGCCTGGGTTTGTGAGCTTGACCTTTGAACTCTCCTTGAGGCTGTGCCCAAGAAGCCCTGCTGTGTGCCTGAATCTTTGTTCTCTCGACCCATCATTCAAGTCCTGTTCAGTCCCCTACCCTTCCACTTCTGACTCATGGCTAAGAAATCTCCCAATAAATAACCCAATTTTCCATAGCACTAACTTTTCAAGGCTGTCTCCTTCTTTAAACCTAGTGAAATGATTGTTATTACTCGTATAGGGTCGATGAGACCCAGGCATCATGACAGCCAGAGAACTGGGGGTTGACAATGTCTGTCAGAGGCGGAAGAACAGGAAGAAGAATCTCAGAGGTTGTGGCTCCTCCCACCATGGCTGGAGGCAGATGTTGTAAGGCCTTGCATGTCCCTTTGTAGACAAGCCGACCCCGATTAGGAAGGGACGGAGAACTCTATGTTTATCTGCTTTCCTTCACTGTGGAAAGATACTTGAGAATCAGCAGCTCACAAGAAGGAATGTTTTGGCTGCTGGTCACAGACTCTGCAGTCACTTGGCCCTGTTACTCCATGGCTCCTGATAAAGATGGTGGTGAAGGCGTGGTAGGGAAAATCTGCTCTTCTCATGGTGGCCGAAACGTGGACTAAGAGACGAAGAGGCGCAGGTTCCAGTGTACCTGTGTGATGGGTGGCTATAATTGCCTTCTTACACCCTTTGATCACTTGGGAAGAGAGTCTGAAAGAGCAATGGTCTAGATTAGGTTTGTCTATGCTATGTCTGTGAAGTGTTTTCTTAATTGAGTTACTCAAGGTAGGAAGAGCCATCCTGAATGCGGGCAGAAGGGCTTCACAAGCTGGATCATGAACCTTTTAAAAACAGAAAAGGCAAGCTGAGAAGTGAGCATATGCACATCCGTTCTCTGCTCCTGACTGAGATTCCTGTCTTATTTCCTATAATGTTGGACCGCGCCTGGAAGTGTGAGCTAAGGCCATCCCTTCTCCTCTAAGTTGCTTTCTGTCAGAGTTTCAGCGACCTAAATTAAATAGGCTATCCTTGGAGGACATGTCCTGCCCCCTGCAATAATCTCCTCACCACCTCCTAAAAGGACCAGAGGACTTTAGCACATGAGTTTTCGGGGTATATTTAAGACCCAAACTACTTTGGTCCATGTGGAAAGGAAATGGCAAATTCAACCTCTTTCTTCCTGTAGAAGACTGTGCTAAGACAAAACAGCTTTCTGCAGCAGCTAGGAGACAAGTCCCTCCGCATGTTTGTGACGCGTTAGCCAACTGTGGCACCCTCTGCTTTCTACCCATCTCTGTCGAACTTCTCTTCCCTCCCCATTCTCAGTGTCCTGCCCATGTATGTCCCAATGCACGTTAGGACATAAACTACCTCAAGGCTTTGAGCATAGAGATTTTGAACTAGAAAAATTGGGACCAAGAGACCCTCAATATAAGACTTTCTGGACTAATAATGGATCTCTCAACACAATAAAGAGTAGTAAGTACCGACTCACATCCAAGGAGCAGCTGAACACGGTTACTATAATGTATGGCAGGACTGTGGTGTCTTTTGGGAGACCCTGACTGATAATATTCTGTGGAGATTAATCACAGATCACAGTGAACTCCAGGTTACTAGATAGTCTGGCAGCTGAGTAGGGCATTGCTTGATTTTTAGAAAAAAAATGCATAAAAAATAATCACACATGCACAGATGCATGCACGCACACATGCACATGCTTGCACATGCAAACTGAAAAACAGAAGACTAACACCATTTGCTCCAATGGAAAAAGCAAATCATAATCCCTTCACCCCATTTCCAGAATTCACTCAGTTTAAAGATGTAAACCTTGATACAAAAGTGTGCATTACCAAAGTCCGCCGGTTCCTCTGAAGCTCCTGGAATAGATTCTATATATCCCTGTTCAAGCTGTGTTATGTGCTAGCACGGGCTATCAGTCAGGGAGTCATGAGCGGTTGTGGAATCCAGGGTGAAATGATGTGTGGGGCTCATTGGGGACGAATTTGCAACACCAGTCCAAGTATGTGTAGAGAAGATATCTGTTTTTCCTCTGCAGAGATATATAATCATGTTTCAGGGCAACTTTACCTCTGAGAAATTCCAGAAATTTCAAGAAATGTTAAGCACCAGGTCTGAGCTGGGACTAATACAAAAAGTTTAACAAGAAAAGCCACCAAGGCCCTCAGGCTGAAGCTTGTCATGAGCATCACATTAACCTAATTCACAGTGTGCCGAAGGAGGCCACTGGGCCACATTCTGGTTATCTCCCCATCCCTGGGTGTGTAATTGGGATAGACCCACTCCGTCATGAGCAAGACCCTCTCACTATTTCCCGACTGGGCAAGAAGAGCTGGTATGGGAATAAGAACTGGATGGAATTGCCCCTTTTCTACAGAGATGATAAACTGTGGACAATATTACATCCCTGAAGGGATGGAGGAGATAAGTGCGCAACACAAAACTTGAAAGAAGGGCAGACGAGATGGGCCCACCGGTGCAATAGCAGCACAGAGGTTTTGAAGATAACCAACTACTTTCTGATTGGATCTGAGGCCTGGTCCACAGGAGGGAATTCATAACTGGTCGTGTAAATCTGATAAAAAGCCTATGTCTGGAGAAGTCACAGTCCCTAGGGGGACCCTATCACCATTATTTTTGCTAAATAGATATGTTGCCATACTCTCTGAATGACTAAATGTTTATCCAAAAGAATGCACCAGGCTTGCACAAGTTTGATCGCATAGCCCTGCACTTATGCAGATCCACAGGAGCATCCAAGAGGCCCCGCCCTTCCCTGAAGACCAATAGGGAACTAACACTCGCTGAGGAGGAGGGAGAGACAGTATCTTTAGAGGTGTCAGCCCTGATTAGTTGCCCAAACTCCTGTAAATAACATCTCTTTCATGCTCACGCAAAAAACTCTAAACTCAGCGGGTCATTTAAAACAGACAGACAGACAGACAGAGAAAAACATGGAAGTTTGACGGGACTTGATGAGAAGAAAGGGTCTACCAGGAGTGGGAGAGGGGTGCGGAGGTTAACAAGGGGTGGCGAAGAAGACCAAAATACACTATATCAATAGGTGTGTATGAAATTGACAAAGAATAAGTGAAAATTAAAAGGAAAAAAGAGGCCATAGCTCACCCCCAGTCCCCCTGCCCCAGCAATCCTTCCCAGGGTAGTCAGCACGCCTTCCATCAGCTCCTCAAGGCTTGCTTCAACGTCACCTCATTGAGTCTCCTATTACTGACCACCTTACCTCACACAGTCTCCTCTGCCCTCCCTCCACGGCACTCCTAGCTCTCACAGACGGCAGTCTCTCACTGCTGCTGTCAGCAACAAGGTGAAGGAGTCACCAGTCACTGGCAAGATCTCACAGGCCACGGAGTTATTCCCCGTCAACCCTTCTACCTCAGCCACAAATGCATCTCAGACCAGGCATGGACACATCCACTCAGGACTGCTGCCCTTGTTTACATCGAGGACCAAATGTGAGTCCTTGAATCAACAGCCCACCATCTCGTTCTGGTAAGGTCTGCCCTGAGGCCCATAATCCCACCCCATCCCATCCCCTCCCTGTACTCCGCACCGACTGCCCTGGGTAGACAATTGCTCTGACAGTGGCCACCTTTGCCACAGTAGTCCCCACCTGTTGATACCTTCTTCACACCCGCGACTACAGAAGTGGCTGCAGTCTCTGGAGAGGGAAGTCTACATCTGGCTATCCTTCCGCCTGCTGGCATGAGAATGGAGCCGGTCTCCAGTGGGAGCTGCGAAGAGCCTCCCATTAACAATAATGGGCCCTTTGGATGTTTCAGTGCATAGCCAGCTACTGGATGCCTATGCTCCGGGAAAGGGGCGAGCTTGATGAATCCACTTTCCGGGGTGGAGAAATCATTTGCCTCTGCCTCCTCTGCCTCACCTACATAACCAGAGGGTCGTTTACCTACACACGCTCACTGTCTTATTAAAGCCAAAGGCAGCATGGGCCTCGGTCTCTCTGCTGGTTCCTAAAGTGTGTTATTTGCTATTTAATTTCGCATGGCCTACAGAGGCAATAAAGGGCAAAGGGAATTGCCCTGCAATGTATTCCGAAAGCCTCCTCGCACACCCACACTCTGGAGGATAACAATTTGCCAATATAACCTTTAATTAAATGAGCAGAAATCCTGCAGACCCCATGGTGTAGGAAGTCACTAAATAGAAGGAAATTATGTATGAGTTGCCCCCAGCCACTCGTTTTAACTTGAATAGAATCTGTCAGTAGGAACTTAAAAGTGCCTTGAGACAGAAGCACGAGACAATTCTTTGTCCTCCATCAGCTCTGCAGATGGTGGTGGTGGATGGTGGGCCGCTGGTCCCACCCTCTGGGATGAATGGTGGCGCCCCCTACAGGGAATGCAGGAAACATACAGGCAACACAACCTCTAGCAGGGCTGGGAAGAATGCTCAGTGGGTAAAGTGAGGACCTGCATTTGCTCTCCCAGAATCCACTCTCAAAAAGCCAGGTCGGGTGGAGGTGCATGCTTAAAAGGGGGAGGGGGGTGTTTATCTTTTCTCTTCCCTGAGCAGGATAGCCTCCTTGCAGCTGGACGCTTGAGGTCTGCCCAGTGTTGCTAAGGAGGTGGAGACAGATGCATCGCTGAGGTTGTCTGGCCAGCTAGCCTAGTCAAATCAGCAAGCTCCAGGTTAAAGGACAGACTCTGCCTAAAACAATAGCGTGGGGTGTGCTTGAAGGTGATGCCTGACGTCAGCATCTTGTCTCCACATGCATGTATACCCGTGTGCACCCACAGCTTCTCCCTCTACCACCACCCCCCCCCCGCGCGCACACACACACACACACACACACACACACACACACACACAGAAACTACTAGCAAAAAGCTGAGCCACCCACAGTTCCAGAGATGGCTTCCAAGCACTTCGCATCAATTGAACAACTTGCCAATGTGGCGGACTCTTGTCTCAATTTAGGGTTATACTAATGAGGCAACAGTCCCTGTGAAAGCCCAGGGGCAACACTGCCTGATGGGAAAGCAGCAACACTGGGCAGTTCTGAACTGCCTGTCTGGCTCCATGGAAGTCTATCCTGCTCAGTGGGGAGGAAGGATGAGCACAATCTCCCTACCTCCTCCGGCTCACCCGCCTTCTCCCACTGCCACTGCCCCGCTCTGCGGCTTTCAGTAAGGCCTGGCCATGTGGCTGCCAGGCAGAGCACAAGCTTGCTCCATCCTCAGTTTACACCCTTCCCTCTTTCCTCTTGATAAGCATGCTACGGCCAGAGCATAAGTAGAAAGGCTATGTCCCCGTTCTGTTCACAACCCTCTGGACAGAGCTTGGGTCTACCCCAAATATTAGGACCCGACCTCATAGCCCTCTGCCCCAAACCACTCTTTGCTGCTATAGCACTCATCCAAACCCCCAGCCTCAGTCGAGCCCAGAATATTCCAGTGTCTGTTACCTCTATCTCTGTTCATAAGGTGCCCTATGAGTATGATGCACCCACTCCCACAATTCCACAGGCCCAAACATAGCCCTGACCTCCCATGACACCTTCCCTCACTGGGGTTCACCTCCCGCCCCCAAAAGTGTCTCATGACTGGACTCAAACTTATGGTGAAGGTGAGGATGTCCTTAAAGTTCTGATTCTCCTGCCTCCGACTGCTGAGGGATGGGATTTCAGTCACACAGTACTGTGTATAGCGGTACACACTACTTCACGTGGCACTAAGGATGAATCCAGGCGTCATTCATGCATGCTAGGCGAGCACTCTAGCAGCTGGGCCACCTCCCAACCCCTTTATCATTATTTCTTAGAGCTTCTCTCACGGTATCTGATCATTTTTTTCCTCCTGATCTAAGCTGAGGACCTGAACTAGTCTCTGTGGTCACCTGAGTGAGTGACGCACTCTTGCTAAGATGCTCACAGATGCTTGATACATGTGGGTGAAATATCACATTGAAGAAGAGAGTTTATTTTTTGTGAGACTTATACAAGAATTAGCTTTATTTCACAAAGAAATATGATTTGCAATTGTGTGGAACATCATATCACACTGGCAACAGGAGTCTTGTGTGTTTGTGTGTCTGTGTGTGTGTGATGTCTGAGTCTGTGTGTGGGGGGTAAGTATGAGGATGTGTGTGTATAGTTGTGGACATCTATGTGTGTGTGTGTGTGTGTGTGTGTGTGTATAGGGTGGACATCTGTGTGTATGTGTGCAGAGGCCAGGGGAGGATGCCCTATCCTTCTCTGTCTCTGTCTGCCTTATTTTCTTGATGTAGGGTCTCTCACTAAACCGAAGCTAGGCTGACAGCTAAATTTGAGATCTTCCTGACTCTGCCCCCGCAGCACTGAGGTTCCAGTCATGTACACAGCCATGCTCACATTTTTGGAGGCTGGGGATCTGAACTCAGGTCCTCGCGCTGACAAAACAAGTACCCTTACCCATCTCTGTGGCCCCAGGGAGAGGGCTGTAAGGAGACCAATCCTGAAGCTTCAGTTAATGGAAGTTAAACTACAAGGCTCTAGGGGGAAGGTGAGAAAGGAACGGAATTAAACTGCTAGATTTTATTAACTCAGGGCTACCGGATACATAATCTAATTTCTCCAGGGAAACTCTCCGAGGCTTAAAGAAAAGTAGAAGCAGATTCACTCTTAAAGGGGATGAAGAGATAATCAACATGGACACGGGCTGACCCTGGGGACAGCTGCGCTTCGGTTTTCTCCAGGAAACTGAAATTCTGGGCCACGATGTTCCCTGCCATTGTAGGCTTAAGCTTCAAGTAGCCCAGGTCTAAATCGCACCATCTTCATTGCCCATTAAAATTTCATGGGCAGAAACTCTTGCTCACCAACTCAGCTATGGGGAGGTTATAGCTGAAGCCTCTGCAGGCCCCCTGGGGGCCAATGTCCGGCTGGCTCTATGTTTCTGTTTAGTATCTACCTGAACACTGAAAAACTGGCTCCTTTTGTGTATATATGATCTCAGCCAGAGGGAAGAAAACCGGTCCAACGGATGACGTGGTGATGAGTGTGGTGTTTCTTTTGGATGTACTCTTGCTTCAGCTTTCAATAGCTGATGTGGGATTCCCCTCGGTATGCTGTGAATGCCACTGGTTAATAAAGAAACTGTCTTAGGCCTGCACGGGGCAGAATATAGGTGGTAGGAACACTAAACTGAATGCTGGGAGAGAGAAGGCAGAGGAAGGATAAGCAACAGAGCCACTGCCTGAGACAGACATGCTGAAACATTGCTGGTAGGCCACGACCTCATGGTGAGGCACAGATTAATGGAAATGGCTTAAATTAAGATGGAAGAGTTAGCAAATAAGAAGCTAGAGCTAATGGGCCAAGCAGTGATTTAAATAATATGGTTTCTGTGTGATTATTGTGGGAGTCTGGTGGCCAAGAAACAAACAAGCGGCCTCCTACTACAAATAACAAAAGTTGTGTGGATTTTACTTTAATTTGTCATCCATCCATCTCCTGGCTTAATCTGGACTGACCTTGTATCTTCCTTTGATCAATATAAAAACAGTAGTAAAAATGTCATCCTGAGAGTTCTAGAAGCGAGGACTGAAGAGCTTACAATTTCTGTTTTCCACATCTTGGAATGCTGCTCTGAGGCCACCGATCAGGACACTAGTCTGGGCTCCGGAAGTGGTCAATTCACTGCAGCCAATACTAACTTCTAAACATACAAGAAGCCAGCCAGAGACCTCTTAGCCCTACCCACGCTGCAGATGAGTGAATGAACGAATGAATGAATGAATGGGGAGTAGCAACAAGCAAAGCATCAGAAAGGACTGACCCCTGATTCATAGTGCTCCGTTCTGGAGTGGTTGCTGGTCCAGCGGTGGAACTGATAACCAATAGCAGGGGCCCGATCCCCACGTGAGGTCTTTTCTCCGACTGCTGTAGAGCCTAGGACTGAACCTTTGCTCTATAGAGCGGATCCCTCTCCCCACCTTACCCCTCTGTTCCTGTCTTTCTCCATCCCTTTCCTGGCTCGGAACCAGCACCGACACATAAACTGCATTAACAAGCTAGGTCCCTGCTTGGCAGGGAGGAAGAGAAATAGGGGGTGTGACGGAAGAATATCGGAGAAGACAAGGGAAACAAACTGTGGAGAGCGCTTTGGCTCTGCGTGTCACCAGAGACCTCACAGCACCCCCAAAGAAAGAAGAGCCCCACCTGACTTCTCCAGGGTCATTCACAGAGGCGCCAAGCTGTCTCCAAAACGTTTCCCTTTCGCTGTTTGCTTCTTTCTCTCCCCTCCGAGCACTTTCTGCCAGACATAACTATCTTCCAGCTCATTTCTTGTCTAATTTGTTTCCGCACTTCCATCATGTGTCCCCGTTTCTACAGTACTTGTTAATCTCACTCTTTGGTGGATTTCGTCACCCAGGACAGAGGCAGGGACGAGGTAAAGGATCTTATTAGAGATCATTGAGAGAAGGAAAGGAAGGTGGGCAGGTGAGTGGGTGGATGAAGGCGTGGATGGATAGATGACTGGGCAGACTGGAGAAAGAACAGATATCTGAATGGGGTCTGAAGGGATGAATGGATGGATAAATGGATGAATGGAAAAGAGTGTGAGTTGATTCTAATCTTAGAGGAAGTAGGAAGAAAGTTTGGAAAGGAAGGATGACATTTTTGCAATTTCACATGAAACAAACAATGTCAACATTGCTCATCAAGTGTCGTACTGCGGCCTCACCTGGGGTCACTCTCCACTCGGCACGACACCCCTCAGTTATGTTCCCATCATCTCCAGTCCGTGCAGGAAGAAACCAGAGCATGGCAGTGGAGAGTGAGAGTAAGGGTAACATGCTCCATGCTACCAAGTAAGGATGCAGCAAAGTTTGGACTTGAACCCAGGCTGCCTGGCTTCCGAGTCCATCGGGCCCTCTTCCACATTGCTCAGCCTCTCAAAGGTAAGTCACCAATGCTGAGTATCTTTAGAGCCGAGAGAGAAGAATTGGGGGACATGGAGAAAGAAGTCAAGTCTTCGCTGTGCTGGGCACCCTGACACGAAGGCTCCCTGCGTCAGGAGCTGTGCTAAACTCAGGAGGACAGCTTTCCAGTGATTCTCAAGCTGGCCTTCCCGCTCTTCTTCTGTCAGAGGTACAACTGACAAGCAATTCGCTTTGCCACTGGGACTCGGGATAGCTCCTGCTTGTCCTGAAAGGCAGGCTTCTAGATCATTCTGGGAGGTCAGTCACATACTCCAGCAAGTACCAAAAGCTCTACACCTGTTTGGCCCTATAGAGCTCTCCTATAGGAACTCCCAGTCTGCTTCAACCTGACCTACAGTGTCCTCTGTCCCGGAGCCAGTCCCACGTGGTGCTGCGGGCTGCTGGTGTCCCATCCTCAAGACAAATAAAGCGCTGATCATCTCAGCTGTCTACTGAGGCTCTTGTGTGGAAGGGAGCATTTCAGTAGCTATCGACATGAACCCCTCTGTCATCAGTCAGGTTTCTGGGAAGTGATGAAATTGCCCATGAGGGTGATAAGAAACGAAGATAGGACATGAAATTGGGAGGATCTTGTCTCCTTGGTCCTCAGCCTCAGCTGGACCAAATGTGCTTGTGTTAGTCAGTGATATACTAAAACATGGAGGGCCAGAACAGAAGTTTGAGGTTGATCAAGGCAGAGTAATAGTTTTATAATCCCAGGACTCAGGAGGCTGGGGGCAGGTAGATGCACACAAACACAGAGGGACCCAATCTCAAAAGGAAAGAAGGGACGAAGGGAGGGGGGGGAAGGGAAGGGGAGGATGGACTGCTGGAGCCCCCCCCCCAAACTTATGTGGGACTCTACTAATTGTTCCAGTCATTCCAGTTCCCTTGCCACATTAAAGTGACCACCGCTGAGATGACGGCTGTCAGGAGAGCCTGGGTACGGAGTACTTAAAAGACACTTAGGGAATTACTACAATAAATTAATACCATGGTTAGTAAATGCCCCGTGATTAAGCTCTTTGCAAATAGCCTGCTGCCGCTGGAGTGGGTTATGGGCAAAATTACTTATGACCAAAAGCGACATGAAAACAGCAAGAGATGAAGCTGGATGGGCAACATGATTTCCCCTCAGTTTTTGAAAAAGCTAAATGGATGAGGAAAATGACCCCAAAACTACAGACAGAAATGATTACAACAGTTGTGTTAGCAGCCTAAGATTATTTCCAGCATATCGTGTTCTTGCTGTTTCCCGGTTGTTCGGAAATGTCACAGGTTGCTCCCAAAGCTGCAAATATGTTCCATAATGTTTTAAAATAATCCCCTCCTAAGCAGAAATTAATGTTATGATGAATTTTTGTACAGTACCAACTGTAGCTGGATGTGAGCCCCCAGCAAACATTGAGAAATATCTGCCATGGGATGGAGAAATAGCTTAGTCTATAAGGCAATTGCCTTGCAAGTCTGAGAACGTGTGTTTGATCTCCAGCATTCATGTTAAAAAAAAAAAAAGCAGAGGTGGCAAATGGCAGACACTTACAAGCCCAGATATGGAGAAATGGAGAAGTGGGAACAGGAGGGTCCCTGGAGAGTGAGGGTCATCATGAGTTATTTCAAAAACTCTGTTTTAAAAAGTGGATGGTTCCCAAAGAATAGCATCTAAGTTGTCCTCTATGTGCATGTGAACTCTCACATTCATGAGCACATGCACACACATGAAGAAAAACAAATCCCAGCATTGGTGAAGTGGAGGAAGGTGGATAGCTGGGCCTCACTGAGCAATTAATCTCACCTCCGTGATGAGTTTCAGGCCCCTTCTCAGAAACCAAAAAAAAAAAAAAGCTGGAGAGCATCTAAGATCAGGCATTCACAAGTATCTGTACACACACATGCATGTGCACACTTGCCCACACATACTATCTACCAGCAGGGAGACAGAGCCAACCCTGACATACTCAAGAGAGGACTGGGAGGGAGGAGACAGAGGTAGAGGCTCTAGCCTGAGCTTCCCCTACAACAGCAGATAAACCCGTTCATCTATCAGTGTCTAGTTTTCCTCAGCAGAACGAGGATGCTGCCCACAGGGGTCCTACATCACCATTCTCTTGGCAACAATCAAAGCAGCCAGATGGCTCTGGAATGTTCTTGGCAAGGCCAGCATTTGCATACTCTGTGCTCCTCATACACCCCGGCTCCCAGCGCCCAAAGCCAGTACAGACTAGGCCACTCACCTTTTCCATCCTTCTGCCCTGATCACTTCCTGACCTGACCTGAAATATGAAGTCCTACTTTCTTAGCTTATACCCAAGAGTTCCAGAACATTCCCAGAAGCCTGTCTACAGGTTTCCTGAACCCAAATGAGAAAATTTTACACAAACAAACCTCTGTTCAGGGCTGGTGTGTTCTGTGTTCATGTAGACTTCTCCCACCTGGGCCTAGAACACCGGTACTGTGTTAATATTAAGTGAAAAGTTTAAGACTAATACTAACCACTGGTGAGGATGAAGACAGGATGAACCCTCTGTACTGCTGATGGAAGTGTAAACTAGTCCAGCCATTATGAGCGATGCAGCTTCCTCAGAAAACGAAGAGCAGATCCAGATAAGACCCAGCCACACCACTTATCTCAACTAGGGTTTCTATTACTGTGAAGAGACGCCATGACCACGGCAACTCTTAAAAAGGAAAACATTTAACTGGGGTGACTTGCTTACAGTTCAGTCCATCATCATCATGGTGGGGAGCCTGGCGGTGTGCAGGCAGACATGGTGCTGGTGTAGCTGAGACTCCTGTATCTTAAAGGCAACAGGAAGTGGACTGAGACACTGGCCTGTATCCTAAGCATAGGAAACCTCAAAGCCTGCCTCCATAGTGACACATTTCCTCCAACAAGACCACACCTACTCCAACAAAGCCACATCTAATAGTGCCATTTCCTATGAGATTATGGGAGCAATTACATTCAAACTACCACATTCAACTGCTTGGTGTTTATCCCAAAGACTCCAAGCCAACATATCCCAGAGATCCTTGCATAAGATGGTTATTGCAGCAGTGGTCAAAATGTCTAAGTTATGGAATTAGCATAGAGGTCCAGCCACAGGGATGAATACGGAAAATGGGGGTTTTATACACAGTGGAAAGAAGAAGGAAATCATACCATTTGTTGAAAAATGCACCTGGAGATAATAATCACACTTCGAGGATCAAGTTCATCTCAGGAAGAAAATATTACATATTTCTCTCATTCGTGGGCCATAGATATTTAGAGATACATAAAAACATATATGTGATAATGACATGAAAATAAAAGCAAAACTATCCAGGGGGGAGGGTGATGGGGGAGAGGGGGGAGGAGACAGTAAGACATGGTGGGAGGGACAGAACCTGCCCAAGGAACAACATACACATGCATGACACTGGTTTATGTGAGCCTCTGCAATCACATTTAAAGTAGAACATACACATGCATGACACTGGTTTATGTGAGCCTCTGCAATCACGTTTAAAGTAGAACATACACATGCATGATTATGGTTTATGTGAGCCTCTGCAATCACATTTTTGGTGTTTTAAGTGAGTATTTTAGTAATAGAGAAGTTAAAGTTAAGGAAAAAAAATAACACGTAGGGAAAGAACCCTGGCAGAATTTTCAAATCCATCCTGTCTTAAGCACACCTTCTCAGAAATTGGATTTTTTTTTTCTTATCTGGAGAAGTGGTGGCTCGTTCCACTGAGTGGCCAGCTGGCTAAGGTCAGAGCGACTGCTCCAGCGTGGATTACCACCTCAGCCTCTCAGTCTTTTATCACATTGGGAAATCTCAGCTGGAATGCCTACTGGCTCATTGATTGGTGTCAAAACCGCATTTTCTATTTTACCCAACGTTTCCTTTACCTCTAAAATAGCGTTCTCTCTCCCAACCCTGAGGCTGACTCTGATAGGAGAAGTCAGACATCTGTGGACTGCGGGTCACCACGCAGAGGGCAAGAAGATGGCAGGTCAGGAGCCACACACAAGATGGATGACCCAATCATCCTGGTACTCTAAGGCTGACTTCCTACACCAATGCATAGGCACTAGGCTAACACAGTGAACTCTGCCACCGGGAGTGAGGGTAAAGCCAGGGAAACAGAATCCAAGGAGCTGTACTAAAATCAGATCCTGAACCCAACAGCCCTTTCCCTCTGCGAGCACTGGATAATGCTGGAGTCTGGCCTGAAAACTCAGAAGATCAGGCTGGATGGCAGGTTCAGTGGTTAAGAGTTGGCACCTCTCCTGCAGAGGACTCTAGTTTGGTTCCCAGGATCCAGGTCGTGTGACTCACAGCTTCCTGTAACTTTCTTCATCTCCAGGGGATACAATTCTCTCTTCTGGCCTCTGTGGGCACTGCACACATATGCACAACCGACCCTCTCCACCTCTCAGTGCCCCAAAACACACACAACTTAAAAGTAAGAATAGGGGCAGGAAAGGAGGTTCTGCAGTGAAGAGCACTTACTGCTCTTGCAGAGGACCACATTTGGCTCCCAGTACCCATATTAGGTGGCTCACAACAACCTGTAACCTAGTTCCAGGGGATCAGACACCCTCTTCTGACCCCCAAGGGCACTTAAATTCACACAGATACACATATGTTCACACAACAGCAACAATGCCCCCGATTTTTCATTTTATTTTATTTTTTTTGGTTTTTCGAGACAGGGTTTCTCTTTAGCTTTGGAGCTTCTCCTGGAACTAGCTCTTGGAGCCCAGGCTGGCCTCCAACTCACAGAGATCTGCCTGCCTCTGCCTCCCAAGTGCTGGGATTAAAGGCATGTGCCACCATTGCCTGGCAACAACAATGCTTTTAAAAAATAAAATGAAAATAAAAATGAAAGTAAAATTATTTAAAAAAAAAACAAGACTGCAAGGCAAAACATAGGCCCTTTGCGCTATTAGTTTCAGAGTTTGATTTCCAAGTTTTCAGTGTCAGTTCACAAAATATCTGAACTAATTCATTTACAAAAGAAAGAGGTTTATTTGGGCTCTCAGTCTGGAAGGTTGCAGTCCACAGCTGGTTGGTCCATTGCTTTAGTCCCGTCTCGTGGTAACACATGATGGCCGGTGGGAAGGACAGTGTGGTAAAGAACTCTCCCCAGGGCCAGGAAACAAAAGACAAGGACAGGAAAGCGGTGAAGTCTCATAATCTCTTTGGAGGACACCCCCAGTGACCTAAATGACTCCTCACAACCCCCCCTTACAGGAGCCACCACCTCCCAACAGGACCACCAACACCACGCCTTTAACACACAGCTTCAGTAAACACTCATGATGCTAACGGTCATACCACATACATTTCAGCGCTGGTTCTGGAACACCATGGGCAGAGACTATGTGAATCTGGTCTAGTAAGTCTCACTCTCAAGTCCTCTGCTCAAGAATAAAACTTAACATATAAAACAGGTCCCGAGGAGTATGATCCCACGGGGACGACAAAGCAAGGGCTCTGAGCAGACATTGTGGTTTCAGAAAGAGCCCTGCCATACACAACGGCACAGAAGGCTAAAGGCTAAGGTGGCTTCTGAGTGCTCCTGCCAGAACAAAGAGAACACTTAGCCACCGGGTGTGGCTCCTGGGCTGTGAAGTCGTTGAGACGGAGTATAATTCGTTGTAATGATAATCTTTCACTATCGACTTGATAGAACCCAGAATCACCTGAGACTAACCTTTATGCATGTCTGTGAGGGAGTGTCTAAGATTAGGTTAAACAGGGTAGAAAGACTACCCTGAGCGTGGGCAGCACTCTCCTATGGGCCGAGGTCCTGGACCGAATAGAAAGGAGAAAGTGAGCTGAGCCCCGGCATTCATCTCTCTCTGCTTCCTGACGGGGGATGCCTTGTGGTAAGCGAGCCAACGTCTTGCTCCCACTTCTACACCTTATGCTCCATGATGAGTGATCTGCTTGACTGTGAGCTGGAATAAACTCTTATTCTCTTACATTGCTTTCTGTCACGTGACAGCAATGGGAACGGTAAGCATTCACTGTGTTGACAGCCGCTGTCCGCTGCTCAAGTCCCAGACGTCCCTGAGTTGAGAGTTCATACCAGGACAGAAAGCAACATGCGGGAGGAAAGGTGTCATTGCCGCTCACCATCACTGGGGGGCATCAGGATAGGAGCTCAAGCAGGCCCTTGAAGCAGAAAGACGAGGGACTCCGCTTGCTGGCTAACTCCAGGTGCCATGCTTAGCTAGCTTGCTTAAACAGCTCAATGCCACCTGCACAAGGAATGCTGCTGACAGCAGTGAGCTAACACCCCCCCACCCCACCCCCGCCCGCCTTCAATGAGCAATTAAGACAGTCTCTCACAGACACGCCTGTGGGCCAATCGGATTCAGGCACTCCCTCAACTGAGACTCCCATCTCAGCTGATCTAGTCTGTAGCAAACAAGCTGGTGGTTAAAACTAAATAGGATAATGAGCGAAGTCATGAGTCCTCCCCTTCCTCCCTACTCCCACATCCTCCACAGAGGCACTCTGCATTCAGTGGAGCTTCAGGGCTCCCACACTGCTCCCCCTTCCTTCTCTTCCTGTGGCATTTCTTCTCAGGCTGCCCGGGCCAGGTCTTGAGCCCACCTGCCCTTTCCCTTTGGCCTCTACCTGTAAGCCCTAGAAAATAAGGTGGAATTTGAGGGGGGAAGAAATCATAAAATTAAACACATAAGGCAAAGTCTGAAAAACGTCAGTCCTTTTTGTTATGTTAGTTTCAGAGCATTTTATAAACAACAACAAAAAAAATATTATGCAACTCTGCAGTCTGCTGGAGCTGCTTGAAGCCTGAGAATTGGAGACACCAATTAAGAAGGAATGGTGGGCCATTATTGATCTTCTGTTAGCTCAGCAGGCTGACACTGGAGAAGGAAGAAGTTCACATGCCACACAGAGAGCATTCTTATCTCTTTTCCAGTGGAGCTCAATTTGATGTCTGTTCCCAAAGGACCAGCTGGCACCCAGCAGCCTGTCGGGTCCTCAGAGCATGCAGTCAGACAGAGGAAGCTACAGCAGCACTTCTGGGGAGCTGGTCCTATTCTGGGACCTTCTCTTACAGCGTGCTGCCAGAAAGCCTTCCTCTGCACCCCGTACACACAGGTTACAATCCTAATCCTGGCAAGAGATGGGTGGGAGTAAGGTTAATGACACCAAAATATGCAGGAGAGATGGTGCAGTGGTAAAGAGCATCTCCTGCTCTTCCTGGAAACCTGCATTCAATCCTCAGCATCTGTGCAAGGCAGCTCACAATAACCTATAACTCCAGCTGTAGGGAACATGACGCCCTCTTCTGGCTCACAGTGGCACCTGCACATGTATGGCATATACTCAGACATAGACAGATACTTTCTTTTCTTTTTTTTTTTAAGTTTACAGGCCTCCCAGGTGAGCTCCAATTGAAGTAGGAAAAGAAAACCAGGGGAAAATGATGGGGCACAGGAAGGAAAACAGCCCCTAATCCTATACTCTGACTGGAGTATCTTACTAGCAAACAATCAAGAATTTCAGCACAGGTAGCAACATCCACTGTGAACCTGCTGACATGCAGAAAATATTCCATTCATATAAAGACATTTTATCAGAACTATCAAGGGGCCAAGCTGAAGGCCTGAATGTATGTGACCTTGGGGAGTCCTTTTCCTCTCCCAGACATTTTCTGGGAATTTTGAACACAACTATTAACTTTGTTTACTGTGAAGATACCCTAGTCTCACATACCCCTGAGATAAACTGACTTTTCAAGCACTCCTGGGGGACCCCTGACATCTATTTTAGGGTCCTTAGTGACCCACCAAAATAGTATGTGTGGCAATTGCAAGGACAATGAAGTGTGATTCTCTGTTAAGGAAGCCTGCATGCTTTCGGATATGTCTTACTTTCTTCCTGAGTGTCTCTTAATCAGTATCCTTAAAATCTGCATTAAGGGCCAGAGAAATGGCTCAGCAGGTAAGAACAGGACCCTGCTTAGTTCCTTGTACCCACATCTGGTTCTAGGCATTTGGAAGCCTAGGGATCTGCTGCCTTCTTTTAGCCCCCGTGGACACCTGCACATAAGTGGTACATACGTGTACACTTAGGCACATACACAAACACTAAGGAATGTTTTAAATAAATAAAAATCAATTCTAATACCCGACTCTGCTTTATACTGGCTCATCTTGAAACTCTTTTCTGCATCAAAGCCACAATGCTGGGGTTGCCTGAATGTAGTTCTCTGAAGAAAACTCCCTGGGCTCCTGCAGTGGTGACATTGTAGAACTGTGTTCTCTGCCTTATTGAATTATTATTATTATTATTATTATTATTATTATTAATCATTAGACAAGGACCCATTCTGTAGTCCTGGATGTTGAAACTCACTATACAGACCAGGCTGAACTCAAACTCAGACACCCTTCTGCCCTGATTAAAAGGCTTGCAGATCTTGTTACAAAGTGTCCATTACACAGTTGGTGCCACCAGCGTATTCTACGAATGTCAACCATGACAGGGCTTTGGCAGAAGGCCTATCGCAGAGACCCTTTGTCCTATATCAAAGTCCATGCTGATCAGTGGCAGAGGCCTTGGCAAACACAGCTCCAACCTAAAAACAGAGGCATTCCATGCACACACCTGCCAGCCCTGCTGGAGAGACACTCGTGTACACCTACACCCTGAAGCTCTCCTAGCAGATCCACCTCACCCACAGCCTCAACCCTGAAGACAGGATGTTGGCGCTGACAGGGCACCACGCTATCTCTAGTGACATCACACTACACAGCCACCCACTGGGAAGTCATACCAAAGTCATCTATCTCTGCTGGGCGTACCTCCCTGGGTTTGCAAGCTGGCTGACTCAGCCAAACTCCTTCCCCAGAGGTCTGGAAGAGGTTCTGTGAGGGTGAACCAGGAAATCTGAAGAGACGGTACAGTGCTCGGGCAGTGAGGACTTGCCCTGTAAGCGTGAGGACCTGATTTCAGAACTAACGTTTCTAAGCAACCAGGGTGTCAGTGGTACATGCCTGTAATACCAGCATTGTGGACGTGGAAACAGAAGGATTCCTGGGGCTGTTTGGCCAGCCGGTGTAGCATGATCTGTCAACATCAGGCCAAAGAGGGACCCTGTCTCAAAAAGAAGTGAATGGCATACCAAAGGGTGACATCTAAGAGTGTCTTCGGTCTTCTAGCCTACACACCACACACACAGTGTGTGTGTGTGTGTAAAGGATTAATAATAAATTGGGTGATTCTCAGAGGCTTGGGGAAGTAAGAGAGGTGGGGGATATGGTGGAAGGAAGAGGGAGTGAGACTGTGCTAGGCCTGCAGGAGAGGAGAAGAGGTCATTTGAAGGTTCCTTTATATTCCAGGCAGACGGCAGGCAGAAAATGATACTACCTGTCAATCACTCACTGAACAACACTTTAAAAAAAAAAAAAGATCAGTGCTTCTGTTCATTAAAGCACACTTGCTCCGTTCAGCTTCAGAACAAAGAGGATGAGAATTGAAGAGGGATGTTTTTGAAAAGTAAAAACCACAAAAGAGGGCTGATGAGAAGTCCTCAAATCCAAGAACGCAGAGAAAACACCCTTAGCCCCAGGAAGAGGATGAGCAACAAGGATGGGAAGGAGGAGGAAGGCAATGTTCAGAGATCCCACCAAACGCTAGCAGCTCTGGCTACAGTGGGGGCTTGCCTGCTATTGCCCACAAACCCCTTTGCTTATTTTGACCGTTTTCCAATTCTTGACTCCAGCCACAAACTAAAAGTTTGATCACATTGACAGTTTTCCTGCCAGAGTTTGCAAAGAGCTGGCTAGTGAGACAAAAAAAAAAAAAATCACCTTCCTAAAAATTCATAGCTTCTTACATACCAAGGGAATTACCCTCTTGTTCACCAAGGACAACACCAGAAACTATGTGGGGTTGCACTATTTGTACAGAGGGAAGAAAAATCAATTTCAGATTCCCTGGGTGAGGTGTGTCTATGTGGTTAAAAAAAGGAATAATCTTACTTTTAAAACATTTAATGTGTGTGTGTGTGTATACATGTGTGTATGTGTACATATGTGTGTATGTGTGTGTGACTGTGTGTACATGTGTATGTATACGTGTGTGTGTATACATGTGTGTATGTGTACATGTGTATGCGTATGTGTACATGTGTATGTGTATATGTGTGTGTGTGTGTGTGTGTGTGTGTGACTATGTGTGTTATCATGCACAGGTGCACACAGAGGCCAGAAAGTCATTGACGTGGGTGCTGGGGTCTGTAGTCCTCTCAAAGCCAACCAATGCTTTAGCTGCTGCACCCGTTTCTCCAGCCTCTGAAGAGAATAATTTCCACAGCACATTTACAGATGAGCTGGCGGCAACTGGCAGGAAATAGAAGCCGTGTTTCAGTTTTCCGCCCCAATGGAACATGAAGGAAAGCATGCCAAGGTTGCCAGACGCTTTCCTCTGGCGGGTCTGTAGATTTAGTAAGCATTTCTTGGATGGATAAATATCAAAAGATGAGAACAAGGGAAGCCCCAAAGACTCTCTGTGCCGTTAAATGGCAGGAGAGGTGGTGCCCGGGGTGAGTGGAGATAAAATGTAGGCGCACTTCACAAACTCCCAGGTCAGAACCTTGAAACCTACAATCTCATTTCAGCCACGAGACACATGTTCATGAGCAGAAGGCTCTTGGCCTCTGCAGTCTGTCTAAGCGAAAGCGAAGACTCAGAGCTTCTGGGAGAGCCTGCCCATTCTTCAGTTACCATCAGCTACCTTGGGGCTGGAGAGATGGCTCAGAAGTTAAGATCCCTTATTGCTATTGCAGAGCCCCCGAGTTCTGGTCCCAGCACCCACGTTAGGCAGCTCACAAGTGCCTGTAACTCGCAGTGCTAGGGTACTGAACACCTTCGCTGGCCTCTGAAGTCACTCACACTCAGATGCACATAACCACATATGGACGGGCCCTCAAAACTGATAAAATGATTTTTTTTCATACTAAAGGAAGAAGTCAAAAGATCCACCCTCTGCCCAGCTGACCATCAAGTCACAGGCTGACCTCTAACTCCCTGTGTCGCCAAGGATGACCCTGACCTTCTGATCCTCCTGCCTCTATCTCTGGAGTGCTTAGATTACAGACACGCACCACCACGCCTGGTGTATAGGGACCTGGGCTCAGAACCCAGGGCCTCACGAGTGCTAGAGCCGCAGCCTCGGCTCCTGTCTGCTCTTGTCCAGTGCTCCTTGAAGAGCCCATTCATAATTCTACACCAATCAACTGACAATGTGCGCCCTGCGATTTCTGGGATCTTGTCCTTGACCTGTTTCGGGGATCCAAAGTTGCATTATCATGGCTCTTTTACCCTTCCTTGCCCTTCCCCTGCTGAAAGATCTACATATGCCTGACAGCAGACTTGGAATTCTCAACACAAGATCTACATCTGCCTGACAGCAGACTTGGAATTCTCAACACATTTCAACCACACCCTCCCCAACTCCAGTACATCACCAAAGCCTTTCCCGTGGTCGTAGCTCTCCCTGTAACAAAGAATCATCTCAGCTTTTCAGCTAGCAGACTGTGCTGTGTGAACGACGTTTTGAAAATAGGGTTCAGACAAAAGGAAGCAAAAACTTGACAGCTGTGTGAAAACCCAAGGTACACTCTTTTCACTGGTAGTCTAAAGATTCCCCCAATAAATTATTTAATTATACCAACACAATCCCATTGTGTATATAGACCACATTTCCCTTATTTTTATTTTACACTAATTTTTAAGACTTATTTTGCTTTTACTCATGTATATCCGTGCTTATCTGTGTATGGGTATGTACATATGAGTGCAAAATGCCCATGAACATCAGAAAAAGGCATTGGGAGCTCTAAGTGGGTGTGAGCTGCCAGATGTGGATGCTGGGAGCCAAACTTGGGTCCTCTTGCGAGCATAGTACCTGCTTTCAACTGGTAAGGCATCTCATTTATTTACTGATAGGGTCTCCTGTGTCTCGCTGGCCTTGGGCCGAGAGTGACCTTGAACCTTTGGTTCTTCAGTGTTCATATCCTGAGTGTCGGGGTCTCAGGAGTGGCTTATGTACCTGGGGTTGAACCCAGGGTCTAAGGCACCATAGCGAAGCACTCTACTTGCTGAGAAACACATTGATTCTTTTTAAAAACTGACTGTCTCCCAAGCCCTCTCCACCACAGTCTGTTACAAGGCAGAACGAAGCCTCGACCTGACTTGGAGGGGAGACGAAGCCCAAACTGCTGCACAGGGAAGGCAAGGGGCTCTCCTCTCAAAAAGAGCAAGAGAAACACCGGTGCAGTCATGTAGAAGAGGAACTGAATGACCCAGATCCAAGAGGAGGTGATCTAGGCCAGCTGGGTGTCCACAGAAACACTGGACCCAGAAAACAGTCACCAGCCACCAAACCACAAGGCCCAGGTCGTGTAGCTGGAGGTGCAAGTAAAACAGAAAACAAGTAAGAAGAAAGGGGGAGCCTTTATATACAAAGAGAAGCCCACAGAGGCTCCCGCAGAGCCCCAAATCTTTCCGGACCTGCAGCTGGAAAGGGTGCGGGAAAGCAGGGAATCTGACCTGGAACTCTGAAGTCTTGCGTCTGTTTTTAGAGGACACGCTTTGCTTGATACTTCAGAGTTTGGTGTAGAAGTAGCCAGCCACGAAGCAGGCAACAAGCTTGCAAGAAATGTGGGCAAGGAAGAAATTCAGGGAAGTGCTCACCATGAGGGCCTGCGCTCCGCTCCCAGCACCCACATGAAAACGACGGGCATGGTAGCTCGAGCTTGAAATCCCACCTAATGAGCCCAGTCTAGAAAATCCCTCGCAGACATGCCCACAGATTTGTCTAAGTGATTCCAGATCCTGCCAAGTTGACAATATAGACTATCACATGGGCCACGCCAAGCAAACCTCAATCCTCCCGAGGCTCCTCTCAACCCATAAACTTTACATCTCATCAGCACAGGGTTCTGCCCTTACCCAAGACCTATTGCAAATACAAGCACTGACTGTTTTTTTTTTCTTTTTACCTTAACGTGTTTCTAGGCATCAGATAATCTTTTCTCACAGCGACAGTGTTATATTGGAGAGTTACATTTCAAGGTTGTTCTCCAAGAACAAATTAGTGAAAAATAAATCACAGGTATGCCCACCAATTTGTCACAGAGGCAGAGACAAAACCGTAAATCTCTGTGTACAGTTTAAAAGCCTCATAAAACTATGAAAGACCCAGAAAGCAGACATAATGTCCTGGGCACATCACTTAGAAGGAGCTCCATATGCCAACGCTGGGTCTATCATGTCATAAAATTTGACCTAAAGTAAATAAGCTGACTCTAATACATGTATTAGTTAGATTTTTTGACTAATGAATCATTCTGTTGAAATCAGTATGGAAGTGTGAAATCAGCTCCTCCTGGAAGCTCTGGGGCCAGGACAACACAGCTATTGAGAGAAACAAGAGACCCTGTCTCAAGCAAGGTGGAAGGTGAGAATTGACTCCTGCAGTTGCCCCCGGTCTCCACATGTACACCATGGCATGTACACGCACACCCTCCAACACACACACTGATAATAACAAATATTATTATTATACAGTTTTAATTAAAAAACACACAAATAAGTAAAACGTTCCATTCTGTCATTCAGAGTCTAAAAATGAAAATTAAGAAGACATAGGGAATATTTAAAAAGACAATATTTATACTAAAAGTTTTAAGGTGTTTTGTTTATGCCGTGGAACATTTGTTTAATGATGTAAAGATGTGTTGCTTTTGTTTATGCTGCAATTGTTTAACTCCGTGAAGCTGTGATTCTTTGCCTGTCTAAAACACCTGATGGTCTAATAAAGAGCTGAGCGGCCAAGAGCGAGGCTGGAGAAGGGATAGGTGTGGCTGGCGGGCAGAGAAAGTAAATAGGAAGAGAAATCTAAAGAGAGGGGAAAGGAGCAAGCTAGAACAAGGAGGGGAAGAGGTCAGGGCCCAGCCACGCAGCTACATGGCCACCCAGCCAGAACCAGAATAAGAATGAAAGCAAGATATACAGAAGTGAGAAAAGGGGAAAGCCCAGAGGTGAAAGGTCGTCAAGAAATTTAAGAAAAGCTAACAAGAAATTAGCTAAGCCAAGGCAGGTCATTCATGACTAAGACTAAGCCTCTGTGTGTGATTTATTTGGGAGCAGGGTGGTGGGCCCCCCAAAAGAGTAAACTAGACAATGACAAAACATGTCATCTGTAATTCTAATTGAAAGCAGACACTTGTATGAATGTGGATAAGTTAATATTGCTATAGTTTATAGGCAAGTTCTTTTTTCACCAAAACTCACATTGACACTAATGCTAGAAGTATTTGAGGTTTAAGAAGTAAATGGGCCAATAAGAAAGAATAATGCTTTCCTCTTCTCTCTCTCTCTCTCTCTGTGTGTGTGTGTGTGTGTGTGTTGCAGTTTCTTTTGTTGTTTCTTTTTTTTAAAAAAAATCTCAGAAGTCAGATAATAGGGAATAAACCTGAAAGATCCACGGGATGATGGAGAAACGGTCACCTACTCTCTTCTCTACTTTCCATAATCGAAAAGGCCCTGCATCTCCTCTGGTCCCTCCTTATTCCTCCTGTGTGCCCCCCCAGAAAACTCTGTGGTCCACTTTGGCCTGCTGAATGTGGACTTTGTCCTCCAAACCAACGTACAACTCCATTGGCAGTCTTGGAGCAACAACACAAATCTCCCGCTATGAGTGTGTGTGTGTGTGTGCATGCTCATGGGGAAAGGTACATGTGTGTATGTATGCACATGTAAATGTAAGGAACCCATAAGTCAATCTTATAATTCCTCAGGAGAAGTCAACCTTGTGCTGTTTTTGTTGTTGTTTGGATTTGTTTTTGGTATTTTTGAGATCGGGTTTCTGTGTCAGCCTGACATTCCTGAGTCTCCTGAGTACTGGGATTAAAGGTATGAGCCACCATGTCCATTCTGCTTTATTTTATGAGACAGCATCTCTCATTGGGATATAACTCATATCGTAGGCCCTGCTGACTAGATAGTGAGCCCCAGTCTCCTCCTGACCAGTGCTGGGGTTACAAATGTGTGTCCATGTCCAGAATTTTCTTATGGACTCTGGAAATAGTCCCCGGTCTTGAAAATCAAGCATTCTACAAACTGAGCCATCTCTGCAACACAGTATTAATGTTTTCCTCTTGAGAGTGAGTTCTCACTATCTCCAGCCTGGACTGCTTCCCATGAAGAGGGCTCCCACAAAGCCAGCCTGGATCTCCTAAGGCTCACACATGAGCTTCTCTTCCACACAACCCACTTGCTCTTCCATTTGCTCTGCCACAGTCAGATGTATGTGAGGATTTTTCCTGATAGAAATTTCTAGAACTCAAACACCCTGTCTCTCTTCTTTCATGTAAGAATTATCAATCCTTTCATGTTCTATCATACCAAGAAGAGATTAACTGGGACAGAACATAGCAAAAAAAAACAGTTGTGCTATAATGGTGAATAGAGAGAGGTTCTAAATAATATTCTATAATTTAAAAGAGTTGAGGGGGTAGAGCTATGGAGATCCCTCTTCTTGCGGAAAGTAATGAAAGTACTTTAAAGTACTTCTTGCACAAGCATGAAGACAGGAGATCCCCAAAACCTATGCAAAAAGCTAGATAGACATAATTGCACATATCTGTAATCCCAGCACTTAGGAGATGGAGACAAGGGGATCCTGGGGGCTCACTGGCCAAACAGTTGAGCCAACTGGTAAGGCCAGGTTCACTGAAAAATCTCAAAAAAATAGCATAGAGGGTGATAAAAAAATAATAGATATGTAATGTGAACCAATGGCCTCCACATGCACACACACTCCACATCCAATTCATGTCTCCCTCTCAAATTCATCACCTTTCTTCTTTAATTATTAACACACATACACAAACACACACACACACACACACACACTTAAATATGTGAAGGCACAGGCACAAATAGGTACATACATAAACACACCACCATACAATATTGCTATACCCAACTTTCATAAGGTCTACAGAGGGACAGGAGAGGCGGGGTTAATTGATGGACTCATGAACCGTAAGTTTCTTGGTTCTCAGTACCTGATCCCAGACTTTCTCTAATCAGGATTAACTCAACATTTTTCAACTGGACCCTCTCCAGTGTCCTCAATTGCCTCTAACCTGAAAGTAGTCACTGACATTCCTTCAGCAGAGCTGAGGGAAGCAGGAGACACCAAGCCTTTCTCCCCTTCCCAGCAGGACTGCCTGGCTGATAGGGCTGGACACTTGGTCAGTAGAGGACTTTGAAATAGATACCAATCTATTAGTATGAAATTTTTAAAAGCAAAACACCCTCTCTCTAAATTCCACGCGATGGATGAGGCAGCCTCCAGCAGACCGTTGAAAGCAGAAGCCTAAGAAGACCATGACTACATCTCAGCTTCGTAGACAAGTAATTTATAGATTCCAGTCATCAGCTGGGGAGATAAGGGACCAGTTCAATAGGGGAGGAGACTCTAACTTGAAGTCAATACAGGATATACAAATGGCGGCCACATAAATATTTAAAAGTTACAAGTCATCCCAATGAATTGTTCTATGGAACGTGGTTTATCTTCCTTCCCCTGACATAATGACAGACTTTAAAAATATACTCAGGACTGGAGGTATAACTCAGAAGTCAGGAGCTTGACTGGCATGCACAAGGCCCTGGGTTTGATTGAGCACTAAAATAAACAAATAAAGTTGAAGTTATGGATTATAGATTACTGAAAATTGCAAAACACAAAATGTCTCCATCATTGTACCCATGTGGCAGTTGTATTAATAGCCCACAAATGTTGAATGAATGATGCAAATTTAGTTATGACATGCTCTTCGTGAAAATTCTCTTTCTTGCCTCCACTGAGTAGAAATGCTAATGGCGTAGACTGTGACTATATTCAGTATATAAAATGTGTACATAGTTGAATTTTTAAGCTTTAGTATAACTTAAATTATGAATTCAACTATGAGTTTAACTTTTACCCATAAATTCACACAGCCTAAATTTAAATAAACATAAAAATCATTTTAAATTTCCCAAGAAAATATTAATTATACTTTATACCAGGACTTTAAATCAAGGTTATTTAAATAAAGCTTTTTTTATTTTTTAATTAAAGTTAAATCTTGTTGAATGGTTTGCTAAATGAGACTATTCTTAATTGTTGTAATGGGTAGCTACTATTATCTATTGCCAATGTAAAGCATCAGAATCTCCTCAAAATTCAATGTTTCCTATTGAAAGGTGCCCCTTGTTCATCACATGCAGTTGACGGGAATCCACAAGAACAAATCAGAACAAGGAGAAGCAAGACATGGCTCCTCTGCATTCTGGAGACCAGAGACATGGGCACTTTGCATTCTGGGAGACCACACTTCCTCACAGAAGAAGCCATTCAGCCTGAGGTGCCTGTGAGAGGAAGACCATGACAAAACAATCCATTTACTTCTCCTTGCACCCTTCTGCCGCTCCAGTCTGCTCTCCACAGCCAGCTAGCTCTGACTCTACCATTTGAAGCAGCACAAGCCAAAAGCTTCCACAGCAACCACACACATCATCCTCTCTTTCAAGGTACTGGGTGACTTTTCCCAACAGATGTCTACTAGCCAAATAGAGCACCTTCACCAACCAAAGAAAATTATTCCACCCGAGTCTATCTTGGTGAATCAAAGAGTTTACTGACACCACTGGACCAAGACAAAGCTAGCACAAGAAGAGCTGCATCCTCAAACAGCCCTACCAGGAAAGCTACATTCCTAGATCTCCAAGCACAACTCACAGAGTCTCCTGACCCCTGCAGTTGTTACTACTTACATAACTCTGGGGAAAGGCCTTGTGAATATTTTAGCTTTCCTGAGCCTGTAAATTTTGTGAGCTTCCTCAGCCTTACAAATTTCCTTGACCTTTGAGTCTTAGGAGCCTCCCTCCTTGCTCCTGGAGGTACTGTTTCAGTTCAGAGGTTGCACAATACAAGGACACTGAACCAAAGAAGCTGGGAAGCATTTCCCTGGAAGGTGAACAATGTGATTGCTGTCAAAGAATGTATATTTACATACATATGACCAAGGGACAAAGCTTCCATGAGCTCTGTGAGCATGCACGTGTGTGTGTGTGTGTGTGTGTGTGTGTGTGTGTGTGTGTGTGTGTGTTCAAAGCGCAGCGCAGGACCTTCCTGCCTACATAAAGTCCCACATATATGACCCCGTGTCACTCAGGCAGAGGTCTGAGTTGGAATTTGAGATTACAAACCTCTACAATGAGTTCTTTTCAACCCCACATTGCCACTCCGGATGCTATTTTCACGTCTTCAGGCTCACATTTTCTATTTCTAAAGCCATGCATTTTTTTTTCTGCTTTTCAACTGAACAGTCTCATCATCTGTCCAACAGGGAAGGGAAACGTGTTTGGGTGGGACTTACTGAGAGGGTAATTTTGTCTCCAATGTGAACTTTCTAAGTAATTTTCTAGGGCAATTGTGACTCTATAGGCTTTTTGGCTTTACCCTGACTTTAGAGCCTTGTCCCCAAATAAGTGATGACTCCACCATCAGGCAGCAGGCGTGATGAGAATTGAAGCAAAATTGTCTCAAGCAGCAGGTGCAATTCCCGTGATGAGTGAAAACCCAAAGAAAGACATTCCTTCCAGGGCCAGCCCTAGGCACATCTGGGTCATGGCTTATTAAGGGACAGAAAGCCTTTCTCCGAAGAGCTATTGAACCATCAGATCAGTCTAGGCATGTGCAAACTTTAATTGGTCTAAACAAGTCGCTTTCTTCCTGGCAGCATGATAACTTCTTTGAAGAAATAGAAGCTTGGTTTTAATGGAGAAGAGGAAGAAGAGGAAGGAACTAACGCAGATACATTGGTTACTCTATTCCTCAAGGCCTTTCTGGCAGCCCTTCCACAGCCACTGTCAATCCCAACACCAATCCCAATGTTGAATCAAACTGTCACCTGAGTTGTCAGCAGCAGAATCTTGGACCTGACAGCCCTTAAAGCCAGGCTTGGCTACCTGTTCCCAAGAGGATGAATAAATAGGCAAGTAGTAGTGAAAAGTTGAGAGGGGATTTATGCAGTGTGGCCACCTGGGGAAAAGGAGAAAAGAGGTCCAGTGACCCCACCTTAAGTTCATCTTCTGGGTCCTGACATGAGATACAGGTTTAAATAGAGGGCAAGAGGTGTACAACCTCGTGGTGATATACAGATTAATAGAAATGGGTTAAATTAATATGTAAGAGTTTGCCAATAAGAAGGTAGAGCCAACAAATGGGCCAAGCAGTGATTTAATTAATACAGTTTCTGTGTGATTATTTCAGTTCTGGACAGCTAGGTCAAACAGGTGGCCTTTCTGTTACAGAGTGGCATGCCAACATGGCCAGCTAAATCCACTTAAAACCTGAGAGAGTTTGGAAAGGAATTCTAAACACAAAAGTGCAGAGTTTAACACAGCTTCTTGCTGTTTGCTGGTGGCATGCCACAGCCCCTTTAAAAGAGGTTTTCCTGATTCAGCAGTAGAAAAATAAAGCCTCACCATTTTAAAATGCCAGCTTTCTGGGCCCTGCCATAGCAAATTCTGACTCTTTTAAGCAGGAGATCAGGCTACAGAGCATTTGACTGGGGTTTGTGAGCAGACTGCTGCAGCTAGCTTAATGGCAGGATGGACCAGCTGTGTGCCTAGAGATGGAGCACTGTGCATGTCTCTCAGAGGCAGTGAGCAGCTCCACCATGCTGGACTGTGCAGAGGAGTAGATAGTACCATATATACCATAGTAATAGTGCAGCTTAAGTTTTAGACTGTGCGGAGCAAGCAGAAAATGCCGTATATACTCTACTAATAGCACAACTTATGTTTTTAAGAAGCAATTAGCATTTTAAGAACTGCTCCTGGACAGTAAAGAATTACAGATAATGAAATAAGGAAGATTCAGACATAAGAACTCTAAATGGATCACAGTGTTGGATAAATGTATGTAGGCTTGGAAGAGAGAAGAAAAAGAGTATAGAGAGTTGGAAAATGAGTAAATCATTTTTAAAAAGTCTTTAAAGAGACAGAGTACAGAGAGTTATAGATTAAAAGGAGTAAAGAAAAAGAAAAATAAGCCTTGTAAAGATGAAAAATTCACAGAGAGTTTGGATTATATGTATTATTGTGTTATCTTTGAATTTTTTGACTGTGAAGAATGAGCTAAGTACAGATAAACATTTCATTGTAAGGACTACTAAGTTAAATCAGCATAAAGGTATCTTGATTTCAAAATTTGAGTTTAAGGTTATGTCACTTTGGGAAAGAGATTTTTCTCGTTTTCACGGAAGATGAGAACTTATGAATTGCTTCCAGACCAATATGGTTTGATAGACTATGCCCCTCTGAAAGGTTGCTGTGAACATGCTTAAAAAATTACTTCACCCAACTGCTGACTGAGATGAAAGACCTGATTAACATCACCCTCAAACAGCAGGAAGCAGTATGGACAAAACTACACCCATATTCCCAAATATTGTTTGTAAATGCTTCTTTACATTAAAAGGGAGATATGATGTTGATATGAATAATTTGCATTGGTATGGATCTTGGTTTATTGATACACATTTAAGGTCAATTTTGTTATATCCATAATTGTGTTCTTGATTAAGGTATTGTATTTGTATATCTCATTTTAAATGTAATGTATAAATAAGAAATATAGAATAATAGATAATCATTTATAATAGTCAAGCTTGTAGTCATGTTAGTTAGGCTTTATAGATATATAGAGATATATTTCAGTTAGATAGGTATTCTTCAAATTTTTCAAAGACCTTCAGAATATGGTATTTAAAATGTTTAAGAACTTAAGACTTAATAACTTAGGAGTTTTCATGACAGTGAGACACATCTGTTCCTGGCAGCACCAGTTACTTCAAGATGAAGATGGGCATTGAAGAGGCTCCTTATGGAGTTTGCTAGTCATTTGGGAAAGAAATTTTTCATGCCTGGACTGCTGAACTGGATATGCAGGACCTGCAGAGACATGACTACTGAACTTGTCTAAAGGTGAGATGATCCTTTGGGGTTCCTGCTTCATGAAAGAGTCTGCCAGACATTTGCAGGACACAGAAGAAAATGACTGAGAAACTGCCAATATAGGCGGAACTGCCTTTGAAATTTCCTGCTTCATGGAAAAGTTTGCTGGATACTATGGGCCTGTAGGCTAAAGATGGATGCCCCAATGGTACAGAAAAACTTTGGGTGATTGTCCAGGCAGTGAGATGTCTCTGTCAATTCTAAAGTTCTGAAAGTAACTTACAATGCGCTTCCTGTTTACTTAGGTAATATTATATCCTGCTGGAGGATTTGGTGGAATTGAAGAATTTATAGTTATAGTTTTCCTTAGTTACAATAAAAGATAAAGTAGATATAAATATTGTAACTGTAATTCTTGCGTGATATCTGTTTTGCTATATATAATTTTACTATGTTACAATTAAAGCCTTCCTTTTTATTTAAAAAGAAAAGGGGAGGTGATGTGGGCGTCACCTCTGTGTACTGAGATTACCATTAATGAATAAAGAAACTGCCTTGGCCTGTTGATAGGTCAGAACTTAGGTAGGTGGGAAAGATGAAGCTGAATGCTGGGAGGAAGAAGAGTGGAGTCAGAGAGACACCATGGATCTGCCACCGCCAGAGGTAGATGTGCTGAAACTTTGATATACAGATTGATAGAGATGGGTTAAATGAATATGTAAGAGTTAGCCAATAAGAAGTTAGAGCTAATGGGCCAAGCAGTGATTTAATTAACACAGTTTCTGAATGATTATTTCAGGGCTAAGCTAGCCGGGTGGCTGGGACGAACAGGCGACCCCTCTCCTCCAACAGGTCCTGACATGAGGTACAGGTTTAAATAGAGGGCAAGAGGTGTACAAATCTAAACAGCCCTGGTCAAGTGTGTTCCTACCCATCATTGGCCCATTATTGTGTAAACTCTCGTATTCTCATGCAAAATCTCTTCCTAGAACACAAATTTCCCATTTGGATGGGGAAGGGGGATTTCCAGGCTTCAAATATTTCTTCTCTCAGTTTTAACAGTCTGATAGCAGACGCCAGAAGCACAAAAGCACAAGTGTCTCATCCCTTAGAATATCTTTGCTCCTACAGGGCTGGTCAGATGTCATTCTGTGAAGGTCAAGCCAGGGCTTGAAGGCCATCCAAAGTCTTAGTCTCTGGTTAGTCTCATTTCTTACCATGGTAGGTGGGCACTGAGTAACTATTTGGTATTTGCTATCTTAAAAAGGACACACATGCATACAAAGAAAATCTGTTTTTAAACCACAAATTTATAAACTCACTTAGGAATGCAGCTTGTTTGTAAGTAGAGGACGGCCTGGTCTGATCAGGGTCACTCACAAGGCTTACATCTGTCAATAGTTGCGTGTGTATATGCTCTGGTTCGTTGATTTTGTCAACCTGACATTACCTCGGGTCACCTGGGAAGAGAGACCTCTAATCAACAGATTGCCCTATAGGCAAGCTTGTAGGGCGTTCTTGATTAATGATTAATGTTGGAGAGTCCAGCCTACTGTGGGAGGTGCCATTTCTGAGCAGGTGGCTCTGGGTTGATTAGAAAAGGAGGCTGAACAAGCTATGGGGAACGAACCAATAATTGACGTCCCCCACCCTCTCCACTTCACTCTCTGCCTCCAAGATTCTGCTCCCGTTCCTGCCTTGACTTCCCTTTATATTAATAGACAGTAAGATAACATAAGCCCTTTCCTCCCCAGGTCACTTTGGTTATGATGTTTATCAAAGCAATAAAAAACTAGAAAACAAACTGGGACAATGTATATCACATCCTCTATTCTGGAAGCTTCCAGGGAGCATATGGAAAGAGCACACATTAATTTTCGTTTGGTCTAAAGACAGACAAGAATGAAGCAAGCCTGAGTGCAGCCCCACACACTTTTGACCCCCGCACTTGGGAGGCAAAAGCAGGAGGATCTCTAAATTTGGGGCCAGCCTGATCTACAAAGCAAATTCCAGGCCACTCTGTGTTGTATAATGAGACCTTGTCTCAAAAATAAAGTGAAGAAATAACAATAAGGGACATAAATAAAGTCGGGGGGGAGGGGATAGAGGGATGGGCAGCAAAGCAGGACCTGGATTCTATCGTCACAGTACTACACAGACTGACTTGGGCCTGTGGAGGCCTGGTACCTGCACAAGGGAACTCGGAGCTGTGTCTTAGGAGCAGAACTGAGTTTCTACAGTTACTGCTGTCCACATTGTCCTGTGCTCCCCAGATGACAAGGCAAGGTAGGGGTGAGTGCACACTGAGTCAGGTGCATCCCATTAGACTCTGACCATGCGTCTAAAACTTAATTCATTTGGAAAGAACCTTGCAGGGTGGCCTGGTACAGCCTGAATTAAAACATCAACAAGGGCCTGGGAACGTAGCTCAGCTGGTAGAATGCTGGCCTGCCGTGCCTGAAGCCCTGAGGTTCATCTCCCATATCTATAATTTTATAGGGAGCATGGTGCGCACCTGTAATCACAGCTGTCGGGAGAGGGCAGGAGGATCAGAAGTTTAAGGTTGCATTGTGCATCCCAGGCTACCCTCGACCCTGGAGCCCTGTGTGTGAGGGTGGTGGGGACAGGGTAATGCAGACAAAATCATTTCTGGTTACCATTCACCAGCTCCTAAGCTGCAATGTCTAGGAAAGCTGGTTGTTGATTCAGGGAAACCAATAAACATTGCAGATTCTGTATGGTTCTTTTCAAATCTCCCCTCCCTCCACAGTCATGGAAACCTGGATTGGAATGAGGCCACTTCGGGAATGAGCACTCATGGAACCATCTGGGGCAAATGAAAGTGTTTCTCCCAGAATTACCCTTTTCTCAGACACATCCCATCAGGATAGTCCTCGGGCTTCTGTTCTACCCTGAAGTGGCCGCATTTTGCTGGAGGAAGAGAAGCGCACTCTCTTTCCAGCGGCATCTCATTTCCTTGTAACGGAAATCCCGCCCTTGTCAGGCAGAGCCTTGTTGGAGCCACTTGCAAAGGACAACTCTATATTTTCCACAGAGCTCCTAAACAATCTGTCCTTCAGTGCCTTTGCTAAGGGCCTCTTGGCACACTGCCTTGGTGATGTCTGAAAGGTTATTTTTCTACCCACAATGCCATTATTTTGAGCCACACGTTAGCTTGCCATCTAGGTACTATTAATTTCCCTCCAAAACACCATTTTTTAAAAAATTAGCCACTCACCTTTGGTGTTTCTTTTTCTTGGTTTTTTAAGATAAATAATGGGCTTGGCTGCATTCAGGTTTAGCCATTTATTTAGATGACATTTCACGGGACGTACTTCTTGCGCACAGCCAAGTGAAGTCTAACAAGAAATCATGTTTGTCCCTGGCCCTGTGAGTTCTTTATGCTGGGAAATGGCGCCTGGATCACGAGGGAATATTCATATGAATGTTATTATAAATGGCAACAGGGCCCAAGCTTTAGCATTTCCACATCGGAACTAATCTCAGACATGCCACGTGTCAAAAGAATTAAACATATACTTGTCGAGTGGTAAGTATTAACGAGCTGCCAGGGTGGAGCGGGGGAATTCCTGCCAGAGCAGTAGGCAAACCAGCAATGGCTGCCTGGGCAGGCTCCCCAATGCTGAGATGCCTGGGTCCTCAGGGTGCGGCAGAGGCCAGAGGAATGACTGAAGGGTGACACAGGGCTGCGCAAACTTTTTCGGAAATGAGAACTCTGCACCCCGAGGCCTATGACACCAATGCGAAATGTTTTTGATTTGTGGTTTTACGTGTGTGTGTGTGTGTGTGTGTGTCTGTGTGTGTGTGTGTCTGTGTGTCTCTGTGTGTGTGTGGACATGAAAGCTACAGATGAACTTAAAGTGTGGCTCCACTGTCACCATCTACCTTGTGTTTTAAAACAGGCTCTCTGGCTTGCTAGACTGGCCTACTCAGTGTAAGCTGAAATAGACCTGTTCCAAGTTGCTGTTGGTCATAGTGTATCTCCCAGTACCAGGAAAATGCACTAGCACATGTATGCACTGTCTCATGATCTATCCCTAGAAAGTAAGCAAGAACTAAACTTGGAGCTGGCTAGCTCTCTAATTTATGTTTCTTATACACCCCCGCCACACACACACATACACACACATACACACACACACACACACACACACACACACACGCACACACGCCCGTCCTTGCTTCAATGCCAGCCTTCCTGGCCTAGCATTTGCAGTTTCCTTGCAAACAAAGATGATGCTTCTGCTCTGTGGAGCCCGCCCAGCACTCAGTGGTTGCTCAACAGACACCAGGTCAAAAGGTCAGAAGTCCAGCCCAGGCACAAAGGCTGAGGGTAGAGAACTTAGTCTAACCATTGATCAGGCCACACCCACTCGTAGCAGCCTCTTTCTCACCACTGTTGTAGAGGAAGTGGCAAGCCCCACCGAGAGCTGGTCTGAAAATCTGTAACCCCCTAACAGACTCCCCAGAGTGCCCAGATTTCAGGTAATGGCAGACACCATTCCTGCTTCCCAAGGAAGTTACAGATCTCAGACTGCAAGACTCAGGACATCAGTGGGTTAGCAATACAATGGCTATGTGCCCTTTCCCCTTTCCTCAACATCCCCAGAGTCTTATATCCTTCCCTGAGACAAGAACCTCCTCCTGCTGATGCCCTCAGGGATAGCCTGGCTGCAGGATGCTGTGAGCTACTCATCAACCACAGACATAGAACCTTCCCCCTTCCTCTAAGACCTGTAAGAAGATACCTCCAACTCTGCCTAACAGATCTCAGCTAACCAAAGCCCCCACCATGCTGTCTGCCGAGGGATGTGGGAGCCTGGACTCTCCTTAGAGCCCCTACCATGTGGCTAGCTGGTTGGATGTCCATGACATTAATAACTCCTCTGAAAGGAATGTTCTCTTCATTGTTCTCCTTGAACCCTAAACCTAACATCTCAGTTTTCAGAGAAGATCCCCAAGAGCATCACAGTGCAGAGCAGTGGAGAGAGGTGCGCCCACCTCACCCACAGCTCCAGACCCAAAGGGGCTACCCTGGTAGTCGACTTTAGTGGAGCTCATCTGGGGGCCCCTGCCTCATACTTCTCACTCCACAAACCAACGGTGTGCCCTCCCTGCCACTCCTCCCAAGCCTCCCATAAACAATAGACAGTGGAAGCCTTAGAAACTGAAGGTCAAGACTGGCAACTCTGCTAAGGAAATGAAGGAAAATGCATTTCACGGCCTAACATAAAGATAGGTAATATTACTTCACATACAAAATACGTAAGATTTGTATTACCATTTATTAATTATACAGAATAGGTTTATTATGAAATTTCCATATACATACACACACACACACACATATATATATATATATATAATGCCGTTTGATCATATACACCCCCATTGCCCTGTATTATTCCCCTTTCCCACGGATCCTCTTCCTCTTAGCAACTATTTTCCCCCTCAACTTCCGGGGGTGTTTGGGGAGGAGGGAGATTTGGTGAGTTTAATTAGGCTTAAAAAAACATACATAAAAGGTTTTTTTATAGGAGCATAGGCAACTTACCAGTGGCTAGACCATGAAGAGGCATGTCTCCCCTTCTTCTAGCAACTGCCAACTGCCTACTGATTTTCAGAGAATGATGGACCCATAGGCCCCTCCTCTCAGCTAGCATGTTTTGTTTGCTTTGAGTGTGTCTGGGTTCCAAAATAGGGTTTTCACACGAATTCTATGATTATATATACAAACACCTGTCACTTTACAAAAACTAAAGAATTGCTGTTAGCTAATAAGATTAATACAGTCAGTCATCCATCTAATAATCACTGCAAGGTGAGACAATATACTCCTGAACCGTGGTAGAAACTGAGGCAGAGAGAGAGGGAGCAGGCAGAAGAGTACAAAAGGCATCCCGTTTCCAAGTCTCCCCACACAAAGCAGCAGAACTCACTGGGCCCTCCTCCAGCCACAGGCTCTGTACGAAGCTGAATATAATTACAAACGTTACCTGCATCCAACGCTTCACAGCCACGTGAGGATTGATGAGCCTACTGCACGCAAAATGCTTCGAGCGCCCTGAAGACAAGCGCGATATAAATCCAGAATGTCATTGAACATTCTCATTATTATCATTAACACGAGCAAAATGGGGAGAACACAATCACGGCGCCTCAAGTTTCAATGGGTGTCGGAAACGCGGATCGTGAGACACAACTGGTTTCCACAGTGCCTCCGCCTCGATGGGCGAGCGAGACGTAAGTGATGTCTGAGCCATCAACTGTTTATTTTGTGAGGAAGCTCAGCTTTCCCTCCTCGGGGCAGGGATTTTTGTGTTTTGGGAAACAAAGCTAGGTTTAATGATAGTCTTTTGAAAATTTATTTTGATATATCGATCTCCATAGGCAATAATGGCTGGGCCTTATAGGTGTATGAAGAAAACATCACCAAGTGTATTCATCAAAAGCTCCCTCCCAGAATGGGTGGGGGTGGGGGTGGGGCTGCTCTAGCACAAAAACCTCAGAACTTTTGTGCCTAACCTCTCCGCCTGGTATAAGCTCACTGCAGTCACCTGTGTGTGTGTGTGTGTGTATGTGTGTGTGCATGCACATGCATGCATGTGACTAAACACAGACATACATGTGGAAATAAGAGGTTGACCTCAAGAGTCTTTCAAAATAGCTCACTATATTATATTTTTTCTTTTATTAAAATACAATTTTTTCATACAATATATTCTGGTTTCTCCTCCGCCAACTTCTCCCAGTTCCTTTCCATCCCCCATCCAGATCCATACTCTTTCTGTCTCTTGTTAGAAAATAAACAGACATATAAGAAAAAGATCCAAAGAAAAAACACAAGAAATACATAGATGCAGAGACACACACATTCACACATACAGGAATCTCATAAAAATACAAAACCGGAAGCTATAATATATATACAGAGAACCTGTAAGGTTTAAAAAATGCCCTAACACAAACATCAGACAAAGAACCTCCAAAATGCCATTGAGTTCCTTTTGTGTTGGCCAACTCCTGCTGCGCATAGGGCCTACCATTAAGAGTGGCTTGTTTCCCACCATCTTATTTTTTAAGTCAGGGTCTCTCACTAAACAATTTGGCTAGACTGACTAACAGTGAGTTCCAGAGATACACCAATCTCCTCCTCCCCAGGACTGGAATCATAAATGCACACTACTGCATCAAGTTTTGTACGTGGGTGCTGGAGATCTGAACTCAGGTCCTTACCCCTTCACCAACTGAGCAATCTCCCCAGCCCTGGAGGCTCCTCAAAGTCACCCTAGAACGCCTCTCCTGGGCTGTCATTCACACCTGTGTAAAAGGATCTTCAAACCTGCTTATACTACACACACAGCAATGAAATGCCTATGTCTACACATCTTTCTAACATCGAGGGGCCGTCACAGGTGGCCACCCTAGCGGGTGCCTGAACCTACAACCCAAGCTCCCTTTCGGCATCATCTCTATGGAGATGTTTCAAATTCCTCAACTTGTTTTTCACCAAAGGAAATCAACTATGATCTGCTCGAAACGATAAAAGCCAGAGGCCTAGAAAGTTCTATAACCAAGTTCTCCTGACTCTTCTGGCAGAACTCTTTCCACGGTACTACAAGGTAATTATAAACACCTGGCTTTTGCGGAGGCTCTTCTACATGCTAAGCTCAGCGTGGGGTCTACATGCTAAGCTCAGCACAGGGTCTACATGCTAAGCTCAGCACGGGGTCTACATGCTAAGCTCAGCACGGGGTCTACATGCTTCCTGTTGAAGGTCAAACCAGTCTTTTACGTTGGCTTTGTCTAATGTGGAGATGATGAAACTGAGGATCGAAGAAGTGGAGAGGGGATTAGAACATAGGGGCTTTTCTTGGATTCTGTTCTACCAGGCCTCCCTGTAGGTCAGGAGGTTGTGTGCACACGTTTATACCCTGTGGCAAGCCCTTGTCACCTGTAACAGCCTAAAAATCTTCCCCGACGGGCTGTGGATGCTGCTCAGCTGGAAGCAGGCCTGCCTGATATGCACAAGGCCCTGGTCCAGAAATCCCTGCACTCAGGAGGCAGAGGCTGGAAGATCTGAAGATCAAGGCCATCCTTGACAACACAGCTGAGGCTGGGATACGTGAGGCCTTGTCTCAAAAAAAGATTAATTAATTAGAATAACTTCTAGGTGGGTGAGATGGCTCAGTAGATAAACCTGACAACCTAAGTCCAATCCTTAGAACTCACATGGTGGAGAGAAAGGTGTTCTCTGGCCTCTGTTCACATGCCAAGGTACACTCATGTGTGTGTCCATGTATGTACAAGCACATACACTAAAATAAAATATAACCAAAAATTTTTCTCCCAGAACACTTTGTCTTAATCCTAGAAACTGGGAAATGTTACCTAACAAGGAAAAAATATATTGGCAGATGACAAGATGATAAAGATCTGAAGGTAAGGAGGTAAAGGCTTTCAAGAGTGAACTCCGAGGGGAGGGACATCAGATACATTCTTAGATGACACGAAGGGAATTTGATCTACAAAATGTTGCCATCTGAACAATATCCTCCTCAATCAGTATGATGATACAATGTGTGGCCTTTGAGGACTTGCTACATTGTAAGGGCAAAGCCCATGCATTAGTCTCCCCCCCTGCTATGGCACCATCTGAAAATGAACAAATACAAAGCAGAAAGGATTCCTTACAGTCACAGCTGGGACACTAACTGTCTGGGACTAACATCGGTTTGCCTTGCTGGTAAAGGCTCTCATGACATCCCAGCACGGAATCTGGTATCATAGAGGGATCATGCCCCAGACAGCACAGTGCTAAAGGGGTCAGCCTTGCCCCACCACAACAGCCCACTCTTGTAGGAATTCTTCATCCATAGAGACTTCCAAGAACGCATGTATACTAAGACCCTCTTCCAGAAAGTTCTGCTTATACCAGCACACAGGACACCATGCTTCTGGAACACATAACCTTTCAAGAATACCCTTAAACCATACCCCAACAATAGCAGCCCTCATAAATGGGATGGGTGTCCCTATTTAAAAAAAAAAAAGGCCCTAGAAAGTATCTTGCCTTTCCTGCCATGTAAGAACTGTAGTGGTTACTTTTGTTCATTTCTGTGACCAAATAGCTGACAAAAGCACCTTAAAAAAGGGTTAGTTTGTCTCTCAGTTTGGGGGGCATGGTCCATCATGACGGAGACAGCATGGCAGCCGAGGGCAAGGCAGCTGGTCCATCACACGGCATCAACCGTCAGGAAAGAGAGCAAGATGAAAGCTGGGGCCCAGCTCAGCTTCTCCTATTAATTCAGTCCAGGACCCCAGCCCTTAGGGTCCCAGACATTTACAGTGGGTCTTTCCCAGCGTTAACCTAATCTAGAAACTCTCACAAACATGCCACAGGCTTGTCTTCCAGGTCATTCTGGATCCTGTCAAGTTGACAGTCAATACGAACCATAACAAGAACACAGCAAAATATCATTCATCAGCACCCCAAAAATGGTTCCAAACCTACCAGCACCTTTACCTTGAGCTTCTCAGTTACTCAGCTGTGAGCAATATAATCCTGCTGTGTCTGGGGCACAGAGGCTGTGACATTTTGTGGTGGTAGCCCAGATGGAGTAAGACAGCAGATGCTGAGGAAACAGAGCAGGGGGAGATTCAGTTGCTGCCCCTGGACTATCCAACCATAACCAAAGAAAGGCAGCAGCCACAAGACCACAGAAGAGCCAAGGGCCGGGGTCTCTTCTGAAGTCTGCAGAGGTTGTAAGGACCCCCTTGCAATCTTGAGTTGGGCAAAGACAAGCTTATTTTAGACATCCCTCGTTAAGACTGTGCCCTAGCGGTTCCAAGCTTTGTGAAGTTAACAAGGCCAACCATCACAATCAGCAGCAGCTGTGACTTCTTGGAGAACTGTTTCAGAGAGCAGCCCCTTTCTCTCTCAGCTTGCAAGGACAACCAAAAATAATACCCACCCTAGCTGTCAGAGCTGATGCAGCCTCGCTATATAAAAATAAAATTCTAGTCAAATTTCAACACGACATTGAACAAAATATTCCACCAATTACTCTTTTTCATGCTTAAGGAAGTCTGATTTCTAGAAAGTAATAAATATGTCATCCCCTTTAAAAAATTGTTTTGAGATAGACTGACTGCTAACTCAGTGTGCAGGAAAACCCTGGACTTCTGATCCTTCTATTTCTGTCTCCTGAGCGTGGGAATCATAGGTGTGCGGCACTATACCTGGTTTAGGTGTGCTACCCATCAAGTCAAAGGCGCTGTGCATGCTGGGGAGGCGCTCCATCAACCCCATTCACAGCCTCTATTCCTTATGTGTTCTATGACAAATATTCTTAGTATCAAGAATGGAATTTTACTTCAGAAGCATTATTGTCATCGTGACTTTTGTACAGTTCTAATTTTCGGATTTTCTGGTCCTGGGGCTCAAACTTGGGCAAGTACTGTACCACTGAGCTGCACCCAGCCTGAGATTCTGTGTCTAAAACAAATCAGTCCCGCCCGATACCGTATCAGGACGTAACTGGAAAATCCCTGAGGTAAGGCTGCTTACTAGAAGCCCAGCATGTATGTTAAGGACTTTTGTTTTTCAGGTCAATGGTCAAACTCAAACTGATTCTGCAGTGAGGACAGCCACATTCTGATATCATCAGTGACCTGAGTCAGGTCCCAGGCAGGAAGCAGCACACCCTGCAGATTTGGTATTAACCAGCTCCTGGCAGCACCATTCAGAAACTGGGGTGCTCTGCTCCTGGTTTCTCTGGAGGCTCTCTAAATTTTTTTGCCTTGGGGCCAATTCTCTCCTCTCTCCCACCTCCCTGTGTCCCATCCCCATTGAAACCATCTGCTCGTGACATGCCAGCTTCCATATTCCTCTGGCTTATGTTGTATTACCCTGTGATGCTTTTCTCTTAATGCCTTTCCTGCCCCCATCATGGGCCCCTCTCTAGTTTTCTGGTCTCTATACCCACTCTCACATAAATACACATACATGAACATTAAAAGCAAGCATCTACATAGGAGAGAATACATGATGTTTGTCTTTCTGAGCCTAGGTAATCTGATGTGATCCTTTCCAGTGCCCATTCATTTCCCCATAAATTTCATGATTTCACTTTTGTTTATGCCTTAATAGAATTCTATTGTGTACATAGGTCACATTTTCACCATCTATTCATTAGCTAACGGCCATCTATGCTTGTGTCCCCCTATACTAACCTCTGGCAAAGGTAACCCAGGACTCATTATGAGGAAAACAGAAGTACAGAAAGATACCCACTTTAAAGTCAGTTAGGTGGAGCCTGCATACAAACCTAACCCAAGAGTTGTTATGGACACTGTGGACTGTAACCTAACTTGATACGTCAATAAGCTATAACCTACCCTTGTCACAAGCAACTGAGCTTCACCCAAGAACAGCAGTTGAGTTTCCACCAAGCCCAGGCAGTCCAATTGTTCAGACACAGTCGAAAGAACACAAATGTCAGCTTTAACTGAACAGCCTATCTCGGTGCCTCCCTTCCTCTTTCTATGCCAGCCCACTTCCTGACCTTGGTAGGGGCACAGCATTCTAAACGTTAACTGTTCAACCCTGGATCCAGAATCACAAATACAGCAGGCTCAAATCTGGCTGAGAACATATTATTATTCCTCTTTGAAGACTACGCAGAAGGACAGGGGAGGTAGCTCATTCAGCAAAGTGCAAGCACCAGGACACTGGTTCATCACCAGAACCATTGTTTAAAAAAAAAATTCTGAGCAAGGTGGTAAAATGATGTTCACTAGGGAAAAGAGACTACGGTTTCTTGGGGCTCAGCCATTTTCAAACAATATAGGACTGAGGACAACTTCTAGAACACACACACATACACAGGGAGAGAGAGAGAGAGAGAGAGAGAGAGAGAGAGAGAGAGAGAGAGAGGAATAAAGAGTCTAATGCATTGTAGAGCCTTTCTTCCTATACTTAAGCATTAAGACAAAAGACTCACAAGGATTTTTTCACAATGCAGATTCTAATTCAACATTTACACCTTCCAACAGGTGGCTGCTGGTCCAGACTCACACCAAGAATGTCAAATTCCCAGGCAACATCTCTGGAGTAAAGTTCAATTAAACAGTTCAATCACTGAAAATGCTAGAGCCAAGGATTAGCTGGATTCATAAATAATCACCTCTTCTACCCTTCATCCAAGGCTATTTTTAATCTTCTAGAATACCACAACACCTCGATGCCCTATTTAGAGGAATATTGTGTTCCTTGAAATAGGGGCACTAGCTCCTCATTCTCCCATCAAAATGATATCACACACATTAAAATTCCCCTTCATATTTGGTGAATGCACTTTGCAACAAAACAGAAAGATCTGTGGGACTATCAGAGAAGGTGAAGCCACACCTTCTAGGCTTCCCAAAGGAGGCATGTTTGCAAGAGATTCAGTAATAGGAAAACCCCAGGCTCAAGAGAGAGCTCAACCTGTCTAGACTTCGACCTTCAGTCACCAAGGCGACCCATTTGTCACCTCTGTCAAGACAATCTTGAACTTGAGGAACACTGACCACCCACCAGCTGTCTTTTGAATAGAGAAAACATGCAGCTGCCATCTCAATGTGATATTTAGTTTTCCAGAATGGTAGTGTAGAAAAAGTCGACCCACGAATTCCCAGAAGGCCATGTTTCCACTGAGTATATCATGTCTTCCAAAGAGTTAGAATAGAAAACCAAATTACACATGAAGCCAAATGACCGCTGTTCCGCTAAAACACTTCCTGCGATGTTTACCTTCTAAGGTAGGACAGATTCCCAGCCCTCTGGCCCCTCTCCAATTTCATTAGAGTAAGAAAGCATCTTTTTTTTGTAAGTGTGTGTGTTTGTATGTGTGTGTATGTGTGTATGTGTGCATGCATGTGTGTGTATGTGTGTGTGTGTACATGCAGATACAGGTTGAAGTCAGAGGATATCCTCAGATATTTCACAAGAGCCATTCTGCTTTTTGCGACAGGGTCTCTCACTGAAACTGGAGCTGGATAATTGGGCCAGGCTGGCTGGCCAGTGAGCCACCGTTCCTCCTCAGCACCGAGATTACAAGCAAATGCAACCAAGCCTGACATTTGAAACATGGATGCTGAGGATCAAACTCAGATGGAGAGCGAAGCAGGCGCTCCACTTACCGAGCTGTCTCCCCATCCCCATGGGGATGTCTTCTCTTTATGGGTTCAACAAACCTTGTCATTCCAACTGGGCCTGACTCCTGCCTGTACATGCCTTTGGATTCACAGCCAGTTAGTCATTTAACAAGCACAATAGCCGCTTAGCACAGCAGCCATGCCTCCTGATATGGCTGTCAGTTTTGGGTAACAACACTGTTCTCCGCTCCACAGCCACCTTGTAGACCAGTAAAGCACCTCTGCCTGCCAGAACAGCTTCTAACATAGAGTAAGTACAAACAGGAAATGTTGTCAAGTTTCCAAATTGGCAGGAGCCCTGAAGTTAGTCAGGAAATGCTAACATTTCATTGTCCGGGAGAGCTCTTCTGAGTCAGACTGGCTCTAGGTATTGCAGTGGGTGTCCCCCTACCATCTTCTCCCTCTGGAAGCTCAACAGTGAAGTTGCAGTTTGCAGAGGAAGGCTCTTAGAAGTAGCAAGGCTATCTTGATATTGCCATATTCACCAATGTTTATTTAGCTCCCAATGTAAACGATGCTGGCAAGAATGAAGACATTCTAAAGAGACTATCCTCCCTATTGAGACAACAAACCCCAAGAAATTAGAATTTACTCAGAGGAGGAAAAGGTTTTGGTACTTGTTGCCAATGAGAGGGAGAATTTATCTCCCCAAAATAGATTCTACACGCATCTAACAATCTCTCTCTCAGAGCACCTCACATGATAGCCCGGAGCCCACACCTAGTCCTGACTGGTCAGTTATGCACATTCCTTATCCTCTATCTAAACACTATATCAGGACCCAAAGATGGGCCTGGGAGGTCATCGGACCTCTGATGTGTCCTCTTCCCAATGTGACCACAATGAGTAACTCCTTTGCCTGCTTTCCTATCACTTGTCTCTAAAGGGCCTGATGAGAACGGTGGCCCTGAGCACAGCTTGTTAGGGCTACAGGCCCCGGACTCCACCTCTGACAACTCTGATGACTCAAACTGCCACACAACAAGGTGAAGAAGCACCCTAAAGGATGACAGTTACGAGCTCAATCCAATACCAAACTCCTTGATGGCCAGGGTAGCCAGGATTCCAAACATCCAGCCAGCTAGCTAGGCTCATGCATCATTTTCTTGCTCTGTTTCTTTAAAAGCTTCATGAAGCCGTTTCCATGTGGAAATACGGAATTTGGGGTAAACTGAATCTGAGTTCCCGGGCCACTGACAATCCAATTTGATGACCAGTAATTTGAATCTTTGTATCGCCCTGCTTCGTAAAAATTTTATGTGAATGCTTGAATCCCACCACCACCTGGTAAACCATTTATTTACACAAGCCCCTGCTTGTAATAAGCCTCACATCAAAGGGGCAGCCCAGAAAGCCTTCATTGCCATTGCAGGATTCTTTTAAAATTAGCCCACCTCAAAGACTGTGAGGTAGGACTCTAATCAGTGGGGGAAAGACAGTCACCACTGCATTAGAATAAAAGCCAGGCGCTCTTCCCAGCCCAGGTGCTTGCTCTTCTGACCTTGTGAGCAGCAGACCCTCTTGATCAAGAGGAGATTTGCATTGTTGAGGCACTTTAGCTGGTCTTTCTTGTGACCTTGAATCTTCTTCTAAGAGAGAGTCTCTCCACATCTGAAGTCAGCAGCAAAGAGGTCTTCCTCGCCAAACTCCTCTCACACTTGGAGGCTCTGACTCCGTTTCTGATCTCTAGACGCACAGTCAAGGCATCGGGTACACCGGAAATCTCCCTGTCTGGGGACTTTAATTACTTCTGCCAACTCTTTCCTCACTGAGGAGATTTGAGTAAGAATGGCCCTCATAGGCTCACATACTTGATGGCTTGGTCACCAGGGAGTGGAAGTATTTGAAAGAATTACAAGGATTAAGAAGAGGCAGAGGCGCTCATGGGCTCCTGTGTGTGTGTGTGTGTGTGTGTGTGTGTGTGTGTGTGTGTCTGCCTATGAATTAGAATGTAGCTCTCAGCTACTGTTCCAGAGCCCCTCTGCACTCCACCCTGCTCCCCGCCATGACAATGGACTAAGCCTCAGAAACTGTAAACAAGCCCCCAGTTAAATTCTTTCTTTCATAAAAGTTCCCTTGGTCCTGGTGTCTCTTCACAGCAATAGAACAGTGGTTAAGACCCTCATCTATTCACTGAATAATTGGGACAGGGTGTGCCTCTTAAAGGGAAAGAGGAGAGACAGATAGAGCTTGGAGAACTTCCGGCTAATCACTGTTTGGATGGCTTTCCTCTGTTCTAGATGCAGAAGCCACAGTTGGAATCATCAACCCATCAACCTAAGGAGACTATAGGCAGTGTACAGATCTGAGCAAGCCTGAAGGCCATTGAGAATGCCCTCTTCCATCGTGGACTTTGGACTTGGCCTCCTGTTTAGTGACACTAGGAAAGAGAGTTTTACCAAGAACCCTTAAGATTTAAATTATCATACAAAAAGGTGACAGTGTCTGAATTTAGTATTCGTAGCATTGTTAAGGCAAAGCCACCTCTTCCTAGTCAAAAGAATAGAGTCTACTCTCTGCCTTTGGCTCTGGGTAGAGACCCTACATTCTCAGCTGCCCAAAATATTACGTATTTTACGAGCTAATCAGCTGAGTCTGTCAATCACCCAGTCAGGACTCCTTGCTTCCTTGAGAACTGCTTCCTCCTGAGAGGGAAAAAATAAGTATCCCCTCAGTGAGATAATGTACGTATCTTTCCTAGAAACCAGCCCTGGTACAGCCACTTGCCGGGTCTCCACTGTGTAACCCTGCAGAACCTGCTTTCCTTTATGAGTTATTTAACAAAGTGTAATTTTGCCTTTTTCTTCATTCTACCAGCTACACACACACTACACACACACACTACACACACAGTACACATACACACACTACACATACACTACACACACACACACACACACACACACACACACACACGCTGTCCATATTTTTCCCACACCATGGGCTTATTCTTTTCTCTGAAGCTACCCCACCACCACCATCACCACCACCATTTCTCTCACCATGAGGCCTTGTGCTAAAATTTCACTTCCCCTCCTCTTCATCTCCTTCCTCCTGGCAGCCGCCAAGGTTTATAGCTTGTTGGCTCTCCTCTCTCTCTCTCTCTCTCTCTCTCTCTCTCTCTCTCTCTCCTCTCTCTCTCAATTTCTAATAAAACCACCCCCAGGCTTTCCTCTGAGTCTGCTTTTCTTTTGCTAATGAGACTAAGAACCCAAAATGAAGACCTTGAATTTCCCAGTAGCATAATGAGTGTGAAGGATCCCTAGCCTCAGGATGTTCCAAATAAAGTCTAGAGACACCTGTCCAACACGTGTGTAGGAGACCCCTGGAGGCTGCAGTGAGCCAAGAAGTCTGCATCATTCATTGACGGCCTCAAGCCTCACTTCTTCCCTAAAGCTGATGACAGCCACTCTCCAGGGCTGTCTCCCAACAGGGCTATTAGAGTCAGAGCCTTGACCCTGTCTGCTCTAATGAGCCGGGTGATGACCTCCCCCCTCCCCCAGCAGACAATTAAACACACAAGTCATAGGGAAAAGAAGAGAAAAAGAGATAACACCATGTGGCCACATTGGGAAAAGGAACAGGGAAAACCAATGGACCTCAAGTCCATCCTTGGGGTATGTGCATTAAGATCAGGTGGAAACAGAGACCAGCGGCTAAGCAGTCCCAGCCAGTGGGTTCCCAGCCAATGGGTATCACCGAGCCATCATAGCCTGAGCTCCTCCGTCCCCTGCAAGGTGATCTGACAAGCTGTCAGAACTCTGGGAAACCTCTTCCTTGGAGAGAAGTTCCTCTCTGGGCTGGCACCCACCTTTAGCCTTCTTCTTCCCCAGTATGAGCCTCCCAGGGAAATCCCAGTTTCCTGAGGCCCACTGTTTCAATAGCTTTACAAGTGACTCTTCCGAACATCTGCATTCTTGCCAGAATGCTTATACCATTTCCTTTCCATTCTGGAAACACAGCCAGCCCTGAAATTGATCCACATTGCAATGCAGCAAATGCCATTGCCCATGGGCAGCACGGCAGATGATGTTGCCATTCATTATTTTTGTAAAGCATCCTAGTGGTTTTCAAGGATCGCCCAGCCCTTCGCTGGGGTGGTGTATGAGGGTGAATGGTCTGGTGCACGGATCTGTGCTCTAGAAACATCTTTAAAGCGAGAGATCTAGGGCTTCAGGTTCTTTCACCCATCAAAAAGCCTGGCTTTCAACATGACCACTCAGCTCAAGAGGTCAAGAGATACAGCCTCTGTTCTCCAAACCAATGCAGGACACGTTGAGAGCAGGCGGTACCTGCTATTTCCTCCTCTGGGGCCATTAGCCTCCTGGCTTAGCTTTGAGCGAGATGACTGGGGGGGGTGAAAGTCAACTTAAAGAGGAAATGGAAGCACATTAATATTTTCAAAATGTTACTGCCTCCCTGAAGCTCTCCTTGCTAAAATGTGCTCAAAGTGTAAGAATGTAAGGTTAGAATCCAGTCTCCCCTGCTCAGGCCAAGTACCTGCAGTGTGCACACACCACACACACACACACACACACACACACACACACACACACACAGAGGGGTGGGGGATAGGGCCTCTATTAAGATGCTCTGTGTGAGTGAGTCTCTAGCTAACAGACTTCCTGGTGTAAAGATCTCTTACCTGGGAAGTGAGTTTACATCAAAGTGGATACCCATGGTCACAAATTAGTCCCCACCTCTTTCCCTGCCTCCACCTGGGGAGCCTGGCTGCAGGCTTTCACTGTGAAATCTCCCTCACACTTAGAAGCTTAGAAAAGAGACCCCGCTTTTGCCCTGTGACCTCTGGTTTCTTTCTTGAGAGACCTGCCCTGCTGTCTGCCTCTAATGCTGAGCCCTGAACTCTCCTTGCAGCCGCTGTCATGCCTCTGTCTGTCTGTCTGTCTGTCCATGGCATCAACAGTTCATCTAATAAACCCCTTATTCTCCTGAAATCCATCTAGGTGTCTTCTTGAGCCCCTAACCCATCAGAAACCTAGTATAAAGCCCCGCTAAAACCTTCGCATTAACATAATGTCGAACAGTTTAACAAGGACTACTAAAAGCTAAAAGCGCCCTCCTTCCTTTCTTTCTGTGATCATTTCTGACAGGAGCATAAGGTTAAAGTTGCATTTGTGGGGCTGATCAGCACAGAATGGTCACTGACTCGGAGAGAACACCTTAACGGTGGCAGCCTGGCTTTTCTATAAAATCTGATTTGTTTATGTATGTGTCGTGGGGGGGGGGGAGACAACTTGCAGGAGTCAGCTCTGTCTTACTACCATGTGGATCTCAGGAACTGAACTCAGATGTCAGGTTTGGCAGCAAGATCCTTTACCCACGGATCCTTTACCTGCCTGCCCTGCCCTCTTAGAGGCTTCCAAGGATTCAGGTCCCCTTGAAACTGAGCATTCTTGATCGGATTGAACTTGTCTGAAGAATGAAAAGCTCCATAGGTGCCTGTCTAGGGCACCACAGAACTTCAGTTCTGGATCAGATATCTTTCTCACTGCTGCATGAGACACCTGGCAAGGGGTGACTTAAGGCAGGAAGGGTTTATTCTGCCTCCAGTCTGAGGATGCCCAGTCCGTCGTGGTGGGAAGGAATGGCGACAGGAGCTTGAGGCATCTGGTCACACTGGATCCAGTCAGGAAGCAGAGATAATTGTCAGTGCCCAACTTGCTTTTTCCTTCTTCTTCAGTCCAGGACCTCAATCCGTGGGCTATTGCCACTCACATTTAAGAAGATGTTTCCAGCTCCATTAACTCAGTGTGGAAACTCCTCTACAGACACCATGCCCAGAGGGCTGTCTCCTAGATGATTCTAAATCTTGTCATGTTGGCAATGGAGACCAACCACAATACTTCCCAAAGTCGAGCTTGAATGAAATGAAACAGTGAGGACGTGATGCTCCAAGGCATAGTTGAGGAGAAGGTTTACTAGAGAGAAAAGAGAGAAAAGAGCCAGGGGCATCCGGAAGGGTTCAGACTGAACTGGCCATGAGAGGCGAGAGGCTGGGAACAGAGTGAGAGAAAGAGGGAGGGGCTAGGAGAGCCTGGAGCCAAGAGGCCAAGAAACCGTGTGTCCAAAATGGCTGAGGTTACTTATATTAGGATCAGAGGCTTGGGGAAAGGCCTTCCCTAGGCTAGAGAGCTTAGGGTAAGGGGCAGGGTATGCTAGCCCCCCTTTAACAAGTACTGAGAAATGCTGGGAGAACCTGGGGTCAGGTGCACTTTGATATGTTGGATATCAGTCATTTGTCCTGAGGTTGAGACCTAACACAGTTGAGGCTTGCTCATTCATTTACATAGTCAACAAACATCTCTTGAAATCTGTGTTGCACTGGACACTACCGAGACAATGGTACAAAGTAGAGAAAAAGCTAAAGAGATGGCCCAATTGGCACAATGCCTGCCACACAAGCATGAGGACCCAGGTTTAAATCCTGAGCACTCATGAAAAGATGGACAAAGTCATGGACTTCTGTGATCCTAGTGCTGGGTGAGGTGGAGATAGACAGATCCCCTAAGGTTGCTGGTCAGCTAATCTAGACAATTGGTTAGCTCCAGGCTCAGTGAGAGCTTCTGCCACAAATAAAATGGCAGCAATAAGGGAAGACACCCAACGTCAGCTTCTAAAGTCTACATACATCCTCATACAGATGTGCATACACATACGTTAACATATGTTACACACAAACACACACACACACACACACACACACACACACACACACACTGGAAAAACAAAATTAGGAACAGTTCCTGCCATGGAGAAATACAAAGAAAAACAGACACCCTCAAGTGACTGCACAAGTAAACGAAGAACTACACCGGTTAGTTTTGTGTCAAGCGGACTTTTCATAAGATTGAGCTAAGCTTACCTAAAAGAAAGAAAGATGGACTTAGAGAAGAGAATGGAGCTGTCGGGATGAAAGCATGTAGGGTCTGGCAGAAAAGCAATTAGACCGAACAGATAACATGAAGGCCAGGGGGTGAGCTCAACCACGTCTACTAAAGGACTTGAAGTGGGTGCCCAGAACTGAAGGGTGAGGCCAAACTTTCCTCTAGAACTCGGTGAGCTTGCAAGGAGTTGAGGTTGGAGAGTCAGCTGGCTGGGATATAGCAGAAAGAAAAGACAAGGGTGGGAACGTGACTGAGCCAGAGTGCTTGGCTTGCAGGCATGAAGTCCCGGATCCCTGCCCCAGCACTGTGCAACCTGGGTGTGATGGTGCACACCTGTAATCCCAGCTCTTGGGTGGCAAAAGCAGGAGGATCAGAAGTTCGCAGTCATCCTTGGCTGCAAAGTAAGTTCCAGACTAACCTGGACTACATGAGACCCTGTCAAAGCAAATAAAAAGGGCACTGCAGAGATGGCTCAGCAGTTAGGAGCACTGGCTGCTCTTCCAGAGGGCGTAAATTCGATTTTCTGAACCCACATGGCAGTTCGCAATCATCTGTAACTCCAGCTCTAGGGCATCCAACTCACCCTTCTGACCTCCAGGGGCACTATACCCACACTGTGCACATATATGCAAGCAGGGAAAGCACACATCATTTTTTTTTTTTGTTTTCAAGATGGGGTCACAGGCTGTCCTAGAACTCACTAAGTAGACCAGGCCAGCCTCGAACTCACAGAGATCTGCCTACCTCTGCTTCCTGAGTGCAGCAATTAAAGGCACATGCCACTATATCCAGACTCAATCAGGAAAATTTTTTTGATTAATTAAGTAAGAGAGAGAGAGAGAGAGAGAGAGAGAGAGAGAGAGAGAGAGAAAGAAAGAAAGAAAGAAAGAAAGAAAGAAAGAAAGAAAGAAAGAAAGAAAGGAGGGAAGGAAGGAGGGAAGGAAGAAAGGAAAGGCAGAGAGCTGGAAGTGGTAGATCAGGAGTCATTGTCCAGGAGGTAGGACAAGACTCCTCTACTTCCAATTTAATATTCTTCTCATGTGTTCTCTCCTCATAAATGGGTTTTACTCTGCACACTCTAGGCATTAATAAGCTGGGTGCTTTGCTCAACCAAGGCTCCTACACCCTGATTATACTCTGGTAGCCCCCGCGAAGCATGCCACAAAGACAGATGAACAGGCATGCCAATGAATGGGGCCTAAGATTCCAATATTACCCTCCTCAAATGCTATGTGTGCCTCCGACAGAGAAATGAAATCTCCGAGACAGCCTGATTATACAAATAAAGCAGCATTATTGTATTTGTCTACCAGGCTGATCGCAGGAAATTTGCAATTTATGATGGATTTCACAAATAGAAAAAATAAACAGGAGATATCATTTATTATAGACGCATCAACATCAATAAAGGGAAGAAGAGAGAGTGGCAATAATCTGAATACTTGAGGTAAAACTTCCTCCTGGTATACTCAAGCATTTGAATCAAAATACTATCTTACACTAAGAAGTCACTAATTCAATTTTGATGATATTTCCTGAGAGACTGGGCTGATAGATCACTGTACACTACAGAAAATGTCTTTGCTTGGGAAACAACTATTAAAATGTTCTTACAATGAGCTGGGGATGTGGCTGAGTTGGTAAAGACCTTGCTGAGAACTCAGGAAGCCTGGGTTCCACTCCCAGCACTACATACATTGGGCATGGTAGGGCACACCTGCAATCCCAGCACTTGGAAGATAGAGGCAAGAGGATCAGACACTGAAGATCATCTTCAGCTAATTAATGAGTTCAAGGTCGGCCTGTGCTACTTGAGTCCCTGTCTCAAATAGAAACTAAATAGAGGCTAGAGAGATGGTTCAGTGGTAAAGAGCACTGGCTGCTCTTGCAGAGGATCCAAATCCAATCCCTGACTCCCACATACGCTGATTTACAACTATCTGTAACTTCAGTTCCAGGGCAACTGATATCCTCTTCTGGCCTCCCTGGGCACAAGTAAACACACACACACACACACACACACACACACACACACACACGCACGTGCTCTAAATAAAATAAATATTTTAACAAATATACCACAGACCGGCTTTCTCCAGGGGACTTCCTTTGTGTTTTTTCATCCAGATCATTCTTGCTGAAGCAGCTGTCATGGGGTTATCCTTGTCAATGTTCTGTTCCTTCATGATTACCTGGTCTAAGTCAGATAGACTCTCATTGTCATTAACGGCTGGACACATTTGATTCATGAGTTTCTTTGGTTCCCTTTCATTGATTGCACAAAATTCTGTAACACAGTTTACAGCTCAATTTCTGTGTTTGAATGTACCCTGGGGGTCACATGGAAGCTGCTGCCTTGATAGGTTTTTGGAGTGCCATAGAAATTATATCTATTTGCATTTTTAAAAAATTATTTCTTTTTGTGTGTATGAGTGCCTGCCTGCCTCTAAGTGCCCCATGTGAATGGTCCATATATGTCCACACATACATGTACACACAGATGGGAAGAAGAAAGGAAGGAGGGAGGAAGGGAGGAAGCCAGGGAAGCCCTGAAGGAAGAAAGGGAGGGAGGGATGGAGTTGGGGGCAGACACAGGTTTGCAGGAATAGACACTTTTGCATTATTAGGGTTTATCCTGAAAATTGCCTGCAACCTAGAAGGCATCGCAACACTGTTTCTTTCCCCAGACTGCCTCGTTTGTTCTCGTTATTTACCAGCCCAACACTCAATACAGGGGCGGGGGTAACCACAAAAGTATGCAGAAAAGAAAACTAATAATTGCTACAAAGGCTTCCTCATCTTTTTTGAGTTTATGAATTTTGGCTCCATTATACAGAAGTTAGGATTTTTAACAATGAGAAGGGAACCCTTAATTGATTTTTTATTGCTTCAAGTGCTCCAAAGACATATTGTGTTTTGTCGTCATTTACATTTCATATTAAATTCAAAATATGTTCGAATTGAGCAAATATTTATTCTCATTTGATCCATCTGTTATATGAAATACTAAAAAGACAGTTAAATCACTATATTAAATTCAGTGGTTTGTAAACAATTTATATGTTCATTTGTTCTGGGTTAAAAATGCCCCGAAGCGCAAGTTTATGAAACCCACAAAGCAAATTGCCTCGTATTAATCTGATGGATGTAAGCCATGCTCTCCTCCTCCTCACTTCATTAATTTACTCCCTAACTTGAGTTAATTAGTGGGGCTCCTATTTTTAAAAAGTTCTTTGAAGCACACTGGGGAGGGGTGGCCGCATTTGCAAGTACCGCACTGAAAACCTACCACCGAGAAGACGGGCAAAATACAAATGGCACATTTCTCCAGCTCTTATCACACACTGAGTACCTGATTGTCTGTCAGGGACGTCTACGCTGGAAGCCAGTAGGTGATTAATACATAGCTGTTAGGAAGAATAAGGAGAAATCGGGAAGGGAAGGAAAGAAGAGCGAGGAGGAACTCATTTGCAGCAATTACTACTGTGAGAAATTATTTCCGAGAGGCTGTCCATCTCCAAATAAAAGTCTGGGGTATTCTGATCATATCCACCAAGTAGAGACTGATGCTCATCTGAACCCTTACTGGGAAATGAACTGGCATCTCCACAGGAATAAAACAAAATCAGAGACTGGTCAAACAGAGAGTAAAAGGTAGGGATATGGAGCCGGCTTAGTGGTTGAGAACACTTGCTGCCCTTCCAGAGGGCACAAGTTCAGTCCCCAGCACCCATGATGGGAGTTCCTAGCTGTCTGTATCAGCAGCTCCAGAGATCAGTGCCCTGTTCTGGTCTCCCCGGGTCTCTGCATGCACAAACACACATGCACACACACACATGTAAAGACAAGTTTGAGAAAATAAACTCTTTAAAACCACAGCTAACCATTTAAGATAAATCTAGGGGGATCTAAAAGGGGAGAAAGTTTCTCACCAAATGTTCAAGCAAGTAAATATGATTTTCCATTCCTCCTGGGATCTTTTGACCCATAGACAGTAGGTGACGAAGACTGTGTTGGCTTCCATGCCCTCGTCTTGTCCCAGTCACATTACCTTGCAGAGCATGAGCCTACCGTGTAGGTTGTTCCTTCCTGTCCTATGCCCCGTCTTACACCCTTTTCCTCTACTAGGACTGTAGAAGTCTGGGCCAGATCCTGATTTCCTAGCCATGAGGTGGGTCTTGTGGACGTTGTTTGCTTGTTTGTTGTTTTTAAATGGGTGTCCTATGTGCCAGGCTAGGCTGACTGAGGATATCTGTCAACTTTTGATCTCCCAGCTTCCACCTCAGTTCTAGGGTTACAGGTGTGCGCCCTCACTCCTGGTTTTATGCAGTGCTGGAGACTCCAGCAACAGAGCTACCTCCCAGTCCGTAAAGCCTCAGGTTCCTCCTCTATAAAATGGAAACACTATGGCATAGCATGGCTGTGGAAGAAAGGAAGGGCAGAGGAAAGGGCATTAGGATTAACAAGGGTAGGATAAAGTGAACACTGTGTGACTGACTCACAAAAGATCACAGTTCCAGGGGCCAGGGCCACACGGATTCTTTCTTTCTTTCTTTCTTTCTTTCTTTCTTTCTTTCTTTCTTTCTTTCTTTCTTTCTTTCTTTCTCTCTTTCTTTCTTTCTGTCTTTCTTTCTTTCCCAATTCTCTGACCCATTTCTTTGCTTGGGGTTGACCTCTTTCATAATAAGCTGTCTGTGTTTATGCTACAGTCTAAATGTTCTTGGTCCAATTGCTTTTTTGAGAGTACAAGAATCCAGGACTCCCAGCTGGTGTCCTGAGAACCCCTTCCATGCCAGCAACACAGCCCTGATGCTAGATGGCCACCCAAATGGTGCAAGCCTGTGTCTTATCAGTTTCTACAGACTTAGATTAAAGTCAAGTCAGCAACTGACCCACCCTCAGCCAAAAGGCAGGGCTGATGCGTTCCCAAATGCCTCCCAGCTTCACCCCTGCCTGAACTGCAGCCCTGGGGCACGCAACTCAAGTTTCTGTTACACAAACAAACAACGTCAGGATTGATTTCATTTAGGACAGCACACTGGAAAGGGAAGAAGAGGAGAAAAATGTTCAGAATCTCATCTCTCCCTTGACCTGACTCCCACTCACATACCTATGATGTCACCTTTTTCTTGTTGCTGCTGGAAAATATTTTTTAACCCTTTGGCGACACACATACAACAGGCTCCCAGGGGACAGCTATAAAACCCTTCTTCTGTTTTTTGTTTTGTTTAAGTCTTTTAAGTTTTTGTTATTATTCACATATGTGTGTATGTCAATGTGAGTGTTTGTGAATATTAGGCAAAGGTCACCCAGAAGAGGCCATCAGCTTTGCTAGAGCTGTAGTTATAGGTGGTTATGAGATGCTCGAAAAGGGTGCTGAAAATCTGACTAGGGTCCTCTGGAAGAACAACAGATTCTCTTAAGTAATGATCATCTCTCCAGCCCTTAATCTGGATCCTTTTTTTTTTTTTTTTTTGCTTTGGTTTTGTTTCAGGGTCTCATGGAGCCCGGGGTAGCCTCAGACTCACTATGTAGTCAAAGATGATGTTCTAATCCTCCTGTTTCCACCTCCCAATGCTAGGATTATAAGAATGGTACGTCACACCACGTTTACTAATGCTGGAAATGGTTCTCAGGGCTTGCCACACAGTAGGCAAGCCCTCGGCCATCAGTCACAGCCACATGGCTAGCAACTATAGACTCCCTCCTGAAGACACGGGGGGTCTTCTATAGCGCTAGCTTCCTAGAAAGACTCCCCTTCAGTCCAGAGAAGGTCCTCAACTTGGAAAACGTATATCGTCCCCACATTTGAGAAGTAAACAGCTTTCTCTGTACCAGAATTGGGGGCACTAAGAAATGGTGAGGCCGGGTCCTTTTCCAGGGAAGCACAGACCCATGGTCCCAAGCAAGGAGTGCTTATGCACATCTCAGAGTGAGCCCGGCAGAGCTCGGGCTTCTGAAGGCTCACAGACCACTCCTGCCGGAGATAGCAATCCAGAGAGCCAGGGTCCCTGACAAGCCAGCCTCTCCGAGGAGAAAAAAATGGGGACAAAATTCCCCTGCCTGATCAAGGTTCTCTGGTAAAAGGATGCAGAAGGTAAGAGTCACTCTCTTTATCTCTGAAGAACACGCCCCTTTCCAAAGACTCTCACCTGTCCTGGGTGACTTAATTTGTTCCTCTTACCTCCCAGTATGTTCATTCAAGATACTCTGTTTATAGCCTGAAGTCACAGAAATGACGGACCAGACCTCCCAATATCGCAGACCACAGATTTCCTAAACACAAAGAGACGTCTCTCCACACACCGGATGAGCACCAAGGCCCTTATGCAGCTACCCCTCTTGAGCCTCAGTGAACTCAGGTTTTCACTTCTCAAGCCAGAAGTCCCAGGAACCCCAGCGACCCGGACTCACTCAGGAATATGATGGTCTGTCTTCTCGCTGTCCGGCTTTCCTCGCTCTCTGACTTCCTCAGCTCCAGCTGTGGCCCGGCCCCTGCCAGAGTGCCCCGCTTGCTCCTCATAAGCACTTTCATCATGTTCCAACACATAAAAGCCACAGACACCAGGACCACCAAGTAAACCGCGAAGGCCCCAAAGATGCTGGACTGGAAGACGGTCCAGCGGCTGGAGAGGTTTGTGCAGATGGACATATTGGAGGTCTCAGGTTGCTCGTGGTGGCGGGTGCGAGTGAAGTTGCAATTGAGTCCTCTGTGGGTGGGCACAGACACCAGGGGGTACTCGATACCCATGGCAAAGAGCAAGGGCAGCGCCACCAGGGCGGAGGTGACCCATACGAAGCCAATCAGCAGTTTCACCTGGCAAGGTCCAGACACGGCCTTGTACCTGAAGGGGTGACAAATGGCGATGTAGCGCTCAAAGCTGAGAGTCAGCACGTGCAACAAGGTGGCGTAGCTGCATGCCTCAAAGAGGAACGTGTGGAGCTTACAGGACAGCGGGTAGCTGGGTGTGGTCAGGGGGTTCCAAATGATGCTGTAGAACTCCATGGGCATGCCAATCAAAAAGACCAAAATATCTGAACAAGCCAAACTGACCATGTGATCTGTCACCTCCTTCTGCAAATACCCTTTCTTCTGTAATACCTGCGTGACCCTGATGGTGACGCTGTTGCCCAAGATGCCCACCACGAAGATGACCAGGTACACCAAGATGAGGGTGATTTTGATCCAAGGGGCCACCTCAAATTCGCGGACGTGGTTGTGGTCGATGACATTGGAGCAGACATTGCTAGAGTCACTGGATGAAGCCATGCGGAAGAGAGAGCCAGGCTACCAGGTCCCCAAAGGTCTCTACTTTCCTTACTCTTCCCAGAGAAATCCCGCAACTCACCAGCGTGGGCGCAGCACTTTCCGTCACTGGGCTTGGCTGGCCAGGAGTGACTTAGTTTTTCGGCTTTCTCATTGAAACTTCCTGGAATAATTCACCCCAGGATCCCTGGCGGCGTCAGTGAGTGGTGGCGGGGTTTGGAAATAGCTCTCTGAAGTGAAGAGGGACGAGTCAGGGAAGGAGGCTCTGACCTCCGCACCCAACTCAGAGTGAGACCCGCAGTACTTTGCCTTCTAGTCCCTGGCACGGGCCTCCCGATCGCCTTCCAAGAGGGAAGCCGAGAGGTCTCCCACAGGTCAATCATTAACCACAGCCCTTTTCTGCTCAGCGTGCCTGCAGCAGGACCAGCCCAGCCGCCGGCCTGACTCAACCCAGAGATTGTGGCAGGAAACCGAACAGCCGCACCTCCCTCTTCACCCTTGCAACAAGCCTCCAGGCCGAACTTTGAGGTTTCTTGGGACCAGCTAGCCGAATAGATCTGAAGCTGGAAAGCTGGAGGGAGCGCCTGGCCTTGGAGAGAGAGACAGACTTAAGAGTCACCAAACCGGTCCCTAGTGGCTCTGGTGTTTGAGACGTCCTGCTTTGTAGTTTGACCATGGCTTGCGCTAGAGGAACAAATGCTCTCCAAGCAGGGCCAGACTAATGAGATCCCTTTTGAGACCTGCCCAAGCCTACTGGTGTCTTGCTCAGTGTGCCTGCTGGCTTGCCATCCTGCCCAGGGACCCTAAAGAGATTGTGGTGTGTCACTGTAACACAGCCATTCTCTCCCCCTAGAGGCGGAACTCTCCAGCAGTTGAGAATGCAGACCTGTGGGAAAGGCACCTGCCCCAGACACCCGGTTCCTGGATCACATCCTTTAGGAAAGAGGAAAGCCGCTTTCCTAAACTTAAGGACTGAGCCGGAGCATGCACGTTGAGTAGAGCCCGATGCTTAAAAGGTTGGAGGTGTTCTTAGAGGCAGTTTCATTCAGCCCCGCGGAGTTAGAAATGTCATCTTCTAACTCCGAGTCGAAAATGAGGGTTGGAACAAAAAAGAGTAGGCGGACCCGTGCTTTGAGAACCCCCACCCCATAGGCAAAATGTGTACAGACATTGCTAGATTGGGGTGGGGGTGGAGAGCTCGCCCTAATCAAGCACTACCATCTGAAAAGGTAGATCCTATTTAGTCCCTGTCCCTCTTGACAACAGCCTTTCCTTGTCTCTGTCGCCAGGTCTGGGGTCAATCAATGACAGATTGAGTCCCCTTCGGCCGTAAAAGAGTGAGTTTTGAAAATAGGACTTCACTTTGTTGCGTTTTGTTTTGCTTCAGTTTGTTTGTTTATTGAGAGAAGGTCTCCTGTAGCCCAAGCTAGCCTCCAACTCCACGTAGGCCAGGATAACCTTGAATTCCTTATTCCAATGTCTGTAGGTTGGGACCTAGAGCTTCATGCATGCTAGGTAACACTGTACCAGATAAACCACATGCCCCACACCATGTGTGGAATCTTAAGGAAAAGTAAAATATATAGAAACAGTAACTGGAAAAGAGCAGTTCCCAGAGACAAGGAGGGAAAGGAAGTGAGGCCACGGGCCAAAGGGTGCTGATTTGCAGTGGTATAGGATGAATCAATCTAGATCTCTAACCTAACTCAGGACTAGAGTTAATAGGAAGTACTTGGAGGCTCAGTAAGAAGTACAATCCCAGCACTCAGGAGCAGAGGCAGGAGGATCTCTGTGAGTTCGAGGCCAGCCTGGTCTACAAGAGCTAGTTCCAGGACACCTTGGACTGTTACATAGAGAAACCCTGTCTAGAAAAACCAAAAATAAACAAATAAATAAATAGTCCAATAAAGAAAAGTGAGTCATAGCTCACCTTCCACCCCACCAGTAGCCATCGTGGAGAGCTACACGTCGGCATCCTTATCAGAATTCTTTAGGCTTCCTGTCTAGGTTGATACTTTTTTTCCTAGGGGTGGAGATTGTCACAGAGCTTTCTAGGTCTCTCTTTTTCAACTTCAAGTCTGCAGTCATCAATACCAGATGCTTCCTTGTCTTTTAAAGTCAGCAGGAGCACAGGTGCCACTGGGAGCACGACCATGCTCCATGGAGTGTATGAACAACACAAATGGAACTTTAAAGAAAATCTTTTGGGGGTAGGATAGGTTCACAAAGGGGGGGGGGGACGACCTGGGAGGACTGGGAAGTAAGGGTGATAGGCGTGCATTATGTAAAATTCCCAAATAGTCAATAAAAATACCATGAATAAAAAATGTAAAAAAGGAAAAAGAAAGAAAGAAAAAGAAAAAGAAGAGCAGGGCAGTGTTGGCACACACCTTAATCCCAGCACTCTAGAGGTAGAGGCAGGTGGATCTCTGAGTTCAAGGCCAGAGTGAGTTCCAAGACAGCCAGCGCTACACAGAGAAACCCTGTCTCAAAACACAAGCAAAGAAGCGCACTAGAGACGACAGATAACACACAGCCACTCTGGAGGACACTTGCTCATAGTCACCTTTTCACTGTGTGTTTTAGCTTGCTTCGTGTTGCTCTGTTAGTATACCATACAACACCGAAAGCAATGTGAGGAGGAAGGGGTTTGTTTGGCTGATACTTCCCGGTCAGTCATGGAGGGAAGTCAAGGCAGGAACTGAAAGAAAGCACAGAGGAATGCTATCTGCTAGCTTGCTCACACTCTGCTGGCGCTCTCTCTCATACAACCCAAGACTCCTGCAGGTGCGGTACCGCCCACACTGCGCTGGGTGACTACATCGCAGAAGAATGAAACTAGACCTGTACTTATCACCTTACACAAAAATCAACTCCACGGGGATCAAAGACCTCACTGTGAAAACGAAACACTGAATTGCTAGAAGAAAACAGACATAGGTCCAGGAAGGGATTCTTTCTGACCATAACTCCATTTGCTCAGGAATTAAGCCAACAACTGACAAATGGGGACTCATAAAATGTGACAGCTTCTGTACAACAAAGAAAACAGTCACGTGAAGAGGAAGCCCCCAGAGTGGGGGAGCTTCTTTGCCATCTAGACATCCAACAGAAGGTTATTTTCCACAATATACAAAGAACTCAAAGAAACAAAGACTCAAGAAAGCAAATGACGGAATTAAAAAGTGGGCTATGTAGGTGAACAGAGTTATCAAAAAAATGAAAGAACGGATAAAAAATAAATATATCTTAAAAGTTCAGCATCCTAAAACTATTTTTGAAATTTCACCTTACCCCAATCAGAATGGTTAAGATCAAGAAAACAAAAGCTAGAAAGAATTCTGGGAAAGGGAAACCCTCATTCGCTACTGATGGAATTGAGATCTGGTGCAGCCGCTATGGAAATCAGCGTGGAGAAGTCTCAAAAAGCTAAAAATAAATCTACCGTGTGTGTGTGTGTGTGTGTGTGTGTGTGTGTGTGTGTGTGTGTGTGTGCACATGAGAACAGGTGCCCTGGGAGGCCAGAAGAGGCCACTGGGTGCCCTGGATCTGGAATTACAGGCGATTATGAGGCAGTTGATGTAGGCACTGAGAACCAAATTTCGGTCCTCTGCAAAAGCAGCAATCTCTTTTAACTGCTGAGCCATTTCTCCAGCCTCATGATTCATGGTTTTTGTTTTGCTTGTTATCTTTATAATTATGAACAGTAGATACTATTGTCCCCAGGTTACAGATGAGAAAATTGAGGAGTGGAGAATTTAATGCCCACCAGACAACTCGGCCAAGCCCACCTGGCACTAAGTGCTTTCCCCGCTCTCCCTGGACCTGCTGGAACAGAGGCACTTCTGAGAAAGGCGGATCTTTGCTCCACCACCCCATCTCTTCCCCTGTCTCCAGCTGCTTGGTGCCCGTCATCCTCTGCTTGGTGCAACAGTCTGGTTTGCTCTGCTCAGGTAAGATTCCATTACTGCCCAATTTTTTTCATCAAAATTTTCTTTGCCAACACAAGAAGACAGATTACAAATGCATTGCTAAAGTGAAGATCAAACTAATTGAAATTCTTCCCTAACGGTAAAGGTGGAAAAAAATACATTTTGAACAAAAGTCTAGGAGAATTAAACATGCATTTCCCCTTTGCTTTTCCTAAGGTAAATTTAAAAAAAAATTCTCAGTGTCCTCTCACTTGTTGAGGATACAACTGGGTGACTCTTGTCCAGGGTTTATAAATCTCAGTATTTTATTATATTACATAGAGGGCAAAGCAGGGTCAGAATGAGAGAAATGAAGATGTTTGGGGCTGAGGAGATGTTTAGTGGGTGAAGTGTTGGTGTCTCAAGCGTGAAGACTTTGATTTGGATTCCCAGAATCCGTTACAAAGCCAGGTGTGGTGTTGCACACCCATAATCCCAGCACTGGAAGGCAGACGGGATGTCTCCCTGAAGCTCACTGGCAGCCAACCAGGCTACATAGAAACCTCCAGCTTCAGGAAAGTATCTTGTCTCAGAAATTAGAGTGGAGGGCTGGAGAGATGGCATAGATGTTAGGGATGCTTGCTGCTTTTCCAGAAGACTGTGGTTTTTGTCCCCAGCACCCACACTGGGCTCCTCACAACCACCTGTCACTCTGGCTCCGGGATATCTATCTGATGCCTTCTTTTGGCCCCCATAGAAACCTGAGCGCATGTGCACAGGCATGCACACCAAGCACATAAATAGAAATAGAATAAATGTAAGGTGGAAAGCAATAAAGATAAGGTCAGCATTAGATACTGACCTTTGGCTTCCCCACACATACCTACGCACATATGTGCACACAAGCACACACACACACACACATGGACACACAAAGATATATTGTCCATTGCTTTAAGACATAGCTAATTAGCGCTCTCTCTGTTAGTCACATCTCTCTTCCTCTGAACTTGACTATCTTGAACTCAGGAGCAAACCAGGAGTCTCCCTATTACCTGGCAGATACTCCACTTCTCAGGTAACCCTGAGTCCAGAGGCAGCCAGGGAACGGCATCTCTGCCACCTCCTGTCCTGTATATCTATGGAGCTGCCACGGGATCACGCTGCTGAGAACCACATTCTGTCTGCACTGCTCCCAGCAAAGAGACCGCAAACCTACACCTTAGTATTTCAGCTTCTCCCAGCAGGTGTGTCTAGCCTGTAGCCCATGTGCCACAGGCATCTCAGCAGAGCTCTGAACTTGGCCTAACACATCCATAAATGATAACATCACATTGAAGTGTCAAGAGATTGAATACCCCTGCACCTTGTAATGAAGCACAAAGCTCTTGGGCCTTGGTGTCCTTATGCTAAAAAACATTCCAAGTAAAGGAAAAACTCTCTTTCTTGCCTGACAAAATAGCTCCAGACCCCTGGGGAAACAGCAACCTTGTGTATCCCAGCCCCAAAATTATCAAAGGATATAGTATTTTCAGCTTTAAAGCATATCATGAATCTACTGGATCTTGCGGTGTAAACATACGCAAATCAGTTCAGTGTTGCCTTGTGCAGGTTTGCAGAGTCCTCTGACAATGTGGTAGCAGATGCACTTGGAGCCCAGACTCCTGCGTTTGAATCTGGTCCCAACCACACACTTAGCCTCTTGGTTCTTTGGTTTCCTCCTTTGTGATCAGAAGAGAGTGCTCATCCCCTGCCCTTACCGAGAGGACTGAAAGACTTTTTATTAAAAGTACCTAGTGGGGTGATTAAGAGCACTTGGTGCTCTTGAAAAGGACCTGAGTTCAGTTCCCAGAACCTGTATCAAGTGCACACAGCCACTTGTAATCCAACTCCAGGATAAAGCGTTTATCTAATTATTCTTTATCAATAAAAGCTTGGGAGTCAGATATCAGGGTAAGAACCTGAATGGTCAGAGAAACAACAAAGAAGAGATCAATGACCTTCTTTCTCTCTCCTTCCTTGATTCAAAAGAGTTGAGAATCTTTCTAAGCCCCACCCTACTACTTCCTGTGTCTCTCTAATGTCCTTGGGCCTCCAAAACCTCTGTGACTAATTCTGATCAACAAGTAGCTAGCTCTGCCTTCTGATTCAAAGTAAACTTTACTGTCAGACTTTGGAATGTCAGAGTTCAATTAAAATATCCCACAACAACAGAGTACCCAACATCATCTTCTGACCTCTGCTGGCACCGAAATGCATATGTGCCCACACCCACACAAAGATACACAAATAAAAATGTAAATTATTAATAATAATTAATGCAGTAGCAAATACAATAAATCAATTTTTGAATACCTGGACATAGAATACATACACAAGTTAGGTTTTTTTTTAATTTAAAGAAAGCATTTTACTTATTCTTTGACAATTTCAAACGTGTATTTTGATCATACCCAACTTCACAATTCTACTCACCTTTGGCCTCCAACACAGTCTCCTCCCACCTGACTGTCCTTTTGTTTTTAACAACCAGCTAAGTCCAACTAGTTCTACATAAATGTACATGCATGGTGGAGCAAGGACTGGAGCAGTACGGGAGCAAATGCACCAGAGGCTACACCCACAAAGAAAAACACCCTCTCCCACCCCAGCAGCCATCAACTGCCTACAGCTCCTCAGCTAGGGGTGGGTCCTCATTAACCTCTCTCCCACACATATTGGAATGTCGACTGACTAGATCTTGGGCAGGTCTTGTGCAAGTAGCTGGACAGTAGCGGCAGTGACTTTGTGACTGCAGTGTCATGTCCAGAAGGCAGCATTTGTGGCACTCCTCCCCACCCTCTGGCTCTCACATTCTTTCCTTTCTGTCTCTCTAGATGTTTCCTGATGTTTTTTCATCAGGAAGATTGATGTAGATCTTCCATTTAGAAATGATCGCTCAACACTTTGACCAGTTACAAGTTGTTGTTATTGTTGTTGTTTTGAGATTTATTTTCTTTTTTATATAAAAAAAAACATAGGTGTTACCAGGTGGTGGTGGTGTACACTTTTAATCGCAGCACTCTGGAGGCAGAGACAGGTGGATCTCTGTGAGTTCAAGGCCATCCTGGTCAACAGTGTGAGTTCCAGGACAGGCTCGAAAGCTACAGAGAGACTCTGCCTTGAAAAAACAAAACAAACAAACAAACAAACAAAAACCAAAACAAAAAATAGGTGTTTGCCTGTGTGTGTGTGTGTGTGTGTGTGTGTGTGTGTGTACAGATGTTCACTGAGTCAAAAAGAGAGCATTAGATTCCTTGGAGCTGGAGTTAGAATTAGTTGTGAGGCTCCCAATTTGGGTTCCGGGAACTCAGGTCTTTTGCAAGAGCCATGTACATTCTTAACTATAGAGCTGTCATTAACCATCCAGCACTGTAGGATTCTGTGGTAGTAAAATAGCAATTTTCCTAAAGGGTTTATTTGACAGTCAAGGCAAGATCATATAGATTGATGGAGAGCATAAAACAAAAGTTGCTAATGTAGAAAACAAACCCATTTATAATAGCATTAGAAAGCAAGAAATTGAGCTGAAGAAAGGACTCAGTTGATAAAGTGCTTGTCTTGCAAGCATGAGAACCTGAGTTCAATTCCCAGCAACCATAGTAAAGTCAGGAGCGGGGCTGGGGTCATTTACCACAAGTTAAAAGTGTATAGTGACCTCGTAAGAACCTAAGCTGGTTTCCAGTACCTGCATCAAGCATCTCACAATCACCTAAAGTCCAGTGCCAGGGAACCCAGTGCCCACTTCTGTCCTTAGAGGGAACCTGCATTCGCTTGCACACACCCAGTGGTGGCATACACTTGTAATCCCAGAACTGGAGAGGCAGGGATAAGCAGATCCCTGGGGCTCACTGGCCAGGCAGCTAGTCTACAAAAAGAGTTCCAGAACAGTGAGAGATTGCTGTCTCTCACAGGATGGATGGCAGCTAAGATATAACTCTGGAAGTTGACCTCTATCTCTCATGCACATACGTGAACAAATTCACAATAGAAGAATGGAATGAGAATCAATGTAAAAAAGCGTGTGAACTCCTTGCACACTGGAAAACATCAAACACTGGTGAGAGAAACTGAAGAAGACACACACAAACCAAAAGGCAGCCCCTGCTTGTGAACTGGAAGAAACATTGTAAAAGCCCATTCTACCCACAGCTGCACACAGATTCAGCAGAACCCCATTGAAATTCTAGTGGTGTGTATTCACAGACATAGAAAAAAGCTAAAATTCATATGAAAAGTACTGAAGACCTTGAATAGCCAAAAATCAATCACGACAAAGAATAAAGCTGGAGGCACCACGACTCCTGATTTCAAATTACATTGAAAGCTGTGGTAATTTAAACTATTTTCTTAAAATTATTTATTTATGTATTTATTTATCTATTTATTTGTGTGTGACTATAAACCACATACACACACGGGGTGGGAAGGCAGGAAGAAAAACAGACACATAGACTAGTTGACCAAAAGGATCTAAAGCAAAGCCAAATGTAATTCTTGACAAGGCGACTCAGAAAACACCATACAGAAAGAACATCTTTGCAGTAAATGGTATTAGTAAAACTGCATATGCTCATAAGAAGCATGGCCCTGGAGCCTTGGCCTTTAACACTGTGCACAAAATTCAAGCACATAGCTGGGAAGCCAGAGACAGCTCTGCAAGTCCAGAGGGCTGAGTGCGCTTTCCAGCACCTACGATGGCTGGCTCACAACCACCTGTAACTCCAGCTCCAGGGGCTCCAGCTCCAGGGGCTCCAGCATCCACCTCTGATATTGGAGACCATCTGCACACATGTAGCATGCACACGCACATACACACACAAATAAGCAAAACAAAACCAAATCTTTAGAAAAATACAAGCCTGGAAAATCAAGATGAAGCTGGCAGCCCCAGCAGCCTTAGTGTCAAAGCTCTGGGCTCTCGGTGGCAGCTGTAGCCTCAGCCAGGGCCTGATCTCTCCAAGAATAAGCACTCTGGCCCCTCTCCTCCTGCCAGGCAGGCACCATGACTGGGATCATCCAGAAACAGATCCTGGATGTGGGGAAACACCCAGACAACACAGCAGACCAGCCGGGTCCACCAAGGGCCAGGGGCCTCCTGAGAGCACTGAGACAGCACCGTGGCCCTGCACCCAGATGGGCATGGTGGAAAGTGGGTAGGCGCTGGAGCGATGGGAGAGAAAGGCGCAAGCAAATGGGTGGCGGGGAAATGGGAGATGAGAGGTTTGTGTGCAGTGAAGCGAGGCGGAACAGGAAATGACAGGGCAGTTACTGTTCTTGCTCCTTGGGAAAAGGTGAATTCCACTGCCCACCTATGAGCCAATAACAAACGCAAGCGCTAGTGGCCTGCGCTCTCTTCCTTTGAGGAAACCGACCGCTGTGTGAGTTGCAGTGATTCCCAGAGCTAACTTAGCCCAGGAGGAAGAGCAGTGCCTGCAGAATGGGGACCGCAACTGACTGCACGTGTCCTGCTGTGTTTACTTCTCAGCCCTGGCCTATCTGCTCATCTCTCCAGTTGGCTGTGGTGGCAGTTCAGTCCTGAGACTGGACGACTATATGTCGAATTGCAATTTGTTTTTAGTCTTGCTGTGTTTAATTGGCCAGCGATTTATCTCCTTTGGAAGACTTGGGTTGGACAAACACTTGAAGATACCCAGGGGCCCCGTCCCATGCATGACCTGCCTGCGTCATGAGGCACTGTAATGTACAAGTATGGGGTGGAGAGATGGGAAAGAAAGAGTAGAGCAGCTTGGGCACTATGAAGAGAGGCAGACGAGGAGACCTGAGGATGAAGAGGAATGGCCTAATGTAAGCAGCCTGGGAGGTTACCTGAAGTCACGGTGAAGTCTGCCAAATGTTGCTGCTGTTGCTGCTGCTGAAAGCCATGTCTGAGTCCATGGCTATGCATCTGTGTTGATGTCCACGGCCCATGTTACCACCAAAGGTCACGTGGATGTCCCTGGTCTGGACTACCACCTGGGACCACATTGATATCCAAGGGCTACACAGAGTTGGTCCTGCCTCTCCCTGGCTTCAGCCTAGGGAGAGTGGCCCCTGTCCCTTGACAGGTGCTATACTTGGGATATCGGCCCCATACCTCACCCAGACAGCACAGTAGGGCTGGTCCTGGTGGCAAGTGTGTGTGTGAATGTGCCCTGAGGGTGTGAGAATGGGAAAGCTGCCCCCTTCCCTCATCTATAGCGTGGATGAAGGAGAGATGCCCCCTTTCCTTGCCCCTCACCACCTGAAGAAGACAGGAGAGCTGGCCTGGGGAATGGGGCATGAGAACAGGAGAGCTGGCCCTGCCCTCACCAGCTGCAGCACTTGGGACAGCCAGTCTGCACCTTACCCAGGTAGCACAGTAGCACTGGCTCTGGAGGTAAAGGCATGGCTGAGCAGTGAGGGGTCCTGTGGAAGCGAGAGCAGAAGAGCTGGTCCTGCCGCTGGCTGCCTACAGCATTGGGTGAGTCAGCTGGGGCAGTGTTGGAGAGACACAGTACCTGGGGGGCGAGATGGCCAGCTGACCAACTCGGCTACGAGCCAGGTCCAGATCCAGGGCTATGAGTTGCCCCACCCCAACATCCACCCCATCTATGAACTGCTGGAGCATGGGGAAGAGCTGGTCCTACAGATCCAAAGCTACAGGATCCCCATGACACAGAGGAGCGACAGGATGTCCAGGAGGAGTTCCAGTGAGGATCCAGTACTGATAGTGTAGCAGAAGCCAGAAGCCTTGAACCGTGACTCATTGCAATAAACATTTGCTAGTAAAAATGTACGAACTATAGGGTGTTCTGTGTGACTCAGGGTGACACACCACAGCTTCCACGATGAGATTTATTTTATTTTATTTTGTGGGGGAGGTTGTAAACACAGAGGGCAGATATGAAGGTCTGGGGGAATGAGTGGGATTGGGGTGCATGATGTGAAATCCACAAAGAATCAATAAAGAGTTAAAAAAATCCCCCAGATAAGTGTAAGAATCTGTAAGTCCCTAGAAGAAGGCATAGGAAGAATGGGCTTTGATGTTGGCCTTAGTAATAGTTTTTTTAATCTATCACACCAAGGATCCAGGCAACAAAGCAAAGATGAACATGTAGGATTACAGAAAATGAAAATTAAAGGCCATACCTTAGATTAGGGGAGAATATTCTCAAGCCATAAAACTAATCTACTAATATCCGAGATACAAAGGGAATGAAAACAACAGTATCGTGAAGAAACAAAGCACAATCCCACAAATAAACTGACTTTAAAATGGGCAAAACCCCTTTAATACCTGAAACCAAGCTAGGGTGCCCAAGCTCTCCACCCCTCTAAGTGATTCTAAGGCTTACCAAGATGGCAATCGAAACCAGCCCCCATAGGAAGACTTCTCAGATATTTCTCTCTCCTCCGTTATATGTGGGCGTGGGTACGCGTGGGTACGCATGTGCTACAGAGTGTGTGGAGGTCGGAAGACAACCTCGACCCTCAGTTCACACCGACTTTCTTTGAAAAAGGTCTCTTCGTCATTTTTCCACTGTGTCTGCCAGGCTAACGGGCTGTGAGCTTCTGGGGATTCTCCTGTCTTCAGCGCGATCTCCCCGTGGAAGTGCTGCGGTCATACAAGGTGATGCCACACTGTGCATCAGGCTTTTGTGTGGGTTCTGGGAATTCAAACTCAGGTTCTCAGACTTTTATAGCAACCGGTTTTTTTTCCCCACTAATGTTGTGAAATAGTGATTTTGTACACTGTGAAAATGTGTTTTACCAAGGCACCTTCTGATTAGTTTAATAAAAAGCTAAATGGCTATTAGCTAGGCAGGAGGTATAGGTGGGACAGTCAGTCACAAAGAATGCTGGGAAGAAGAAAGGCAGAGTCTCCAGTCAAAGGTGGAAAAGGCGGGGTAGACAAGTAGAGATGAGGTGGTAATGAGCACATAAAGGAACGTAGATTGTTTTTTAAAAAAAAGGGAGGGGCTAATTTGTTATAAGAGCTAGTGGGACAAGCCTACTAAGCTAACAGCTGAGCCTTTATAATTAATAATAAGCCTCCATGTTCTTACTGGGGAGCTGGCAGTCCCAATGAGAAAGTCTGACTACAATCACACGCTAAGCCACCTCTCTACCCCTTGTCCTCCACTTTTAAAACCAGCTTCACTCCCATTTAGCTGTTTGACAAGAATGAGAAAGCAAAGCCTCTCCTGATTCCTCATGACCTCCCTACCGCGAACAAATTCTCCTTTGTGCAAACAGAGAATGCAGCAAAGGACGGAGGAAGGGAGACAAACCCAAAACTCAAGTGACAACTTGTCCTCGCCTTTATCTCCTAGATACCATCAGAGCCAACCTTACCACTAACCCTTTCAATGAACGGGAGAGAGTCCATCAGAGATGATCACGTCTGTGTATGGAAACAACCAGGGGATTCAAGTCTGTGACTAGAAAAGTTGTATTCAGTCTGGACCCAGGAAGCCTTGGAAGATGAACTCAGCATTGGCTATGACATGTCGCTGTGATTTCCATGTGAAGTGTCCCCTATAGGCTCACGTGTTTGAACACGTGGTCACTAGCTGATGGCATTGTTTTGGAAGGTGTGGAACCTTCAGGAGGTGGAGCTTCTCTGGAGGAAGTGAGTCACTGGAGTCTACTCTTGAGAGTTTATGACGTAGTCTCATTTCTGCTCACTCTGCCTCCTGACTGGAGATGTAATATAGACTGGTCTTTTACTCCTGCCAGCATGTCTTATCCAGTATGATGGACTACATCCCATTAAACTGTGGGACCACATACACTAGCTTTTATTTAAGCCTTCTTAGCAGGTACATTGTCTTAGCAACAAGCAAAGGAACTAAAGCACGTGCTGGGGTTTGGATCTCTTCTTGAGCTGTTCAGTAATAAGCCTGGAGTCCGTCTAGATGTGCTCTTGACAAGTTTGATGCTCAGAGTTGTCCTGCACATACCCCGTCATGAGCCATCTCATTATCACCTGCTCTCAGGCACTAGAACATGTGAGCTTGAACTAGGTAGGCGGCAGGAGAGAAGCATGCCTGGGCTGGTCAGGTTTGCCGTCGTTATGGGATTGGGCAGACAAGATGCCTGGATTTACTTCAGTGTACTAAGGGCGTGAGAGCAAAGCCTTGATAACTTAGAAAGAAGAAGAAAATAGGTGATCCTCAAACATGGTTGCCATCACTGCTACTCTTAGGAGTTTCCTGAGAATGATAGGCCCATGTGTAACAAAGACTGAGAATCTGAAACCACATGAACCATTTCCAAAGGGGAAAGAAAAACTCTTTTCCCCTCAAGATCTTCAAAATCCTGACGTCTTAGTTGGTTTTAATTGCTAACTTTATACACACACTGTAGAGTCATGGGAGAGGAAAGACTCTGTTGAGGAATTACCTGGATCAGAATGACCTGTAGGCATGTCTGTGGGGGACTGTCATAACTATGAATTGATGCAAGAGGGCTGAGCCCACTGTGGGTGGCACCAACCCTAAGTGAGTGGCCATGGGCTATATAAGAAAGCTGACTGAGAACTTGAGCAAGTCAGTAAACAGCATCCTTCATGATTTCTTCTTCAGATTCTTACCTTGAGTCCCTGCCCCGACTTCCATCAACAATAGTTGTGAACTGGAATTATTAGTCTAATAAAACCTTTCATCTTATGAAATGAACTAAACTCTTTCCTCCCCTAGGTTGGTTTTGGTCAGTGTTTTATTGCAGCAACAGAGAGGAAACTAGAATCATTTGTGACTGTTTGGTACATGGAAAAGTGATGCTAAACTACTTCCATCCCTGCTTTCCTACCTCCTTCCTTCTTTCCTTTCTTCTTTTGCCTTGTTTTTGGGGAATTTGTTTTACTTTGTATATATGTTTGAGACAGAGTCTTACTATGTAGCCCAGGCTGGCTTAGGACAATGTAGCATCGGTTGTCCTCAAGATCACAATGTTCCTGCCTTAGTCTCCCAAATGCTGGGATTACAGGAATGAGCCACCAACCACATCCTCCTCTTGGCTTGCTTCCTTTATGACACGCATTGTGGGATTCCTGGACCACCACTAACTGTGCAGTTACCCAGAGGCCACCACCCTGGAAAGAGAAGGATATCAGATCTCATAACTTTCTATATCAACCTGCAGATCCGTGAATGAATACCATCTAGTCTCCAGACAGAAGAATGAGCCTTTAGGTTACAGAACTTGTCTTGCGGTTTCTATTGCTGTGAAGAGACACCATGACTGTGGCAGCTTTTATAAAGGAAACACATTTAATTGGGTGGCTTATAGTTCAGAGGTTGTCCATTATCATCATAGGGCAGCATTGTGGCATGCAGGCAGACATGGTGCTGGAGAAGTAGCTAGTGTCCCACATCTTGACTGGCAGACAACAGGAAGTGGTCTGTCTCACTGGCCATGGCTTGAACATATGAGACCTCAAAACCTGCCTTCACAATGATACACTTCCTCCAACAAGGCCACACCTCCCATTATTGACACTCCCTTTGGGGCCATCTCTTTCAAACCACCACAGTGCCCAGCCTTCCACCCTCCCAGATGATGATAAGAGACCAAAATAACCTGATCTTACTGAGCCTCTGTGAGTTCCCGATTCATGAGCGATGTGTTCGCGCTTTGAGGAAACAAATTGAGGTGCTTTTTAATGTAGCACTAATAACTGATCTCAACACTGTACTCAAGCAAGAGGAGCTTCTTACTGAGCTACAAACTCTCTTATATATTCTATTACAAAAGAATGATATCCTACCTATACCATTAAATGCCCTGTTGGTTTATGCATTTGCTTGCCATTCATTCAACGAACACTTCTGAAATCCCTAAGTGTTGGGCCATTACAAAGACATCTCCTTTGTCCCCTGGAATCTCACTCTCTGGAGCAGTGGTTCTCATTCTGTGGACTCTGAGCCCTTAGGAGTCAAATGACCCTTTCACAAGGGTCACCTAAGACCATCCTGCCTATCAGATATTTCCAGAAAGATTCATAACACTAGCAAAATTACAGTTATGAAGTAGCAACAAAAATAATTTTAATCATTGGGGTGGCCACCACACAATGGGTAACTGGATAAGGGGTTGCAGCACTAGGAAGGTTGAGAACCACTAGTCTAGAGAGAATGGAAATCACTGAGTTGGTACAACAGAATTGTTGGAGGAACAGTGTTCAATTCCATGCACCCTTCCATCATTTTTCAAATCCTACCCGGTCCATCACTCTCTTATCCCAATACCAAAACACTGGGTACCATGTAAGAGTAATCCAGTGAGAGCTGAGTGTCTACTTCTCTTCCCCCCCCCCCCAATGTTCACTGACTTAATTTCTCACCCTCTCCTTACCTCACCTCGTTTATGGCATGGTTTCGTCATGTAGTCCTGGATGGCCTGAAACTTGCCTTCTGCCTCAAACCTTTTCTACTAGGGGAACTATTTTCTATTTTCGAAATACTTCATTGGCATATGTAACTCTAGATAACATTTTATGACAGTTTTATGCAAGTATATAATATAATTTAATCATAGTCACCCTTTATCACCCTTTCCACTCCCTCTGATCTTTTACTTTCATGTTTTTGGTTTTGTTGGGTTTTTTATAAATCAATAAGTTTAATTAGGATTGCTTGTAGGAACATTGGCCACCTACCAACGGTTACACCACTGAAGAAAATGTCTTTCTCATTCCAGAAATTCCTCAGGAAGGGGTAGGTGGGTGAGGCCTTAGAAGCCCCACCCCACAGAAACCACAGTGAGATGGTAAACATCAGCCATGACTTTTCTAGAGATACCATCACCTGGTATCTATAAAGAGCTAATTTAGGGGTAGATGATGTTTTATCAAAGAATAAAATAGTGATTTGGTGTGTCCTTCCCACTCAGTATTCCTTACTTGCCCGTAGCTCTTTATGCAGGGGTGTGCTGAGGTAGGCAGCTATGGTCGTACGTCATGCCCCCACCCCACCATCCACATTGGCATGTCTATTGCTCTGCCTTTGCTCAGCTCGTGTTCGGGCAGTCATGCTGAGGAGATATCTGAGAGAAACTTCTGACTTTACTAGGAGACACAATCTTACAACAAACTCCTCCGATTGATGATCCAATACCAACCATCAGTTCTGAAACACTCATACAAGTAGCATTATACAGACTGAGCAGGTTGCATTTAGGAAGATATATGTATATATATATGTATATATGTATATATATGTATGTATGTGTATATATGTGTGTGTGTATGTGTGTGTGTATATATGTGTGTGTATATATGTGTGTGTGTATATATATATATATATATGCATGTAACAATAATTAATAGAAAAAGAGACCATAAATTTGGAAAAGGGAAAGGAGACGGTTTGGGAAAGAGGAAAGTGAAGGGAGAAATTATGTAACTATATTCATCTTCAAAAATAAAATATTAATTTTAAATGAAAATTTTCCAAATATAGTATGACCAATAAAGATAGAGATCACAAAATAAAAATAAAATAATGTAGAAATACTCAATTATATACTTCTAAATAGCTAAAAGAGGATTTTAAATGTCCTCACCACAAACAATTGTTACGTATTTGCTACTGAACCACACGTTGAACCGTCCTGAGGTGCTCTGCACAGTTATTACTTGCCAGAAAGAAAGTACAGCTTTGAAAACTGGATCTTCTGGGAATGCAGTTCTTTTAGGAAATAATTGGCTGTGTTGGTGTCACGATGATAAGGGCTCCCCAAGCTGTGGGGAATGTTACTGGCTGGGAGTCACTTGGCTCCACTCTGGACAGTTTGCTGGCTGCTGGTGTCTCCAGGTCACGTGACTCTGGCAAGCCTGCCAAGGCGGTTTGTAGATAAGCTTCAGCAATGCTAGGAGTTTCGCCTCCTGGGGACGGCCGAGCAGTCATTGCTGTGTCTAGGCTTTCGGTGACCAGAGTAGGAACTGAGGAAGTTACAGGGCCGTCCTACCTGCTTGCCAGCCAGGGAGGAGGAAGCCCTTTGGATCTCTGGAAGATGACAACATTTCCCATCTTGTGGATTGAATTCGCCCCTACCAAAAGAGGTGTTGCTGTCTGTCCGCGTTGGCTTTAACTGTCGACTTGACACAGTCTAGAGCCATCTGAGAATGGCTTTTCCTTGAGGGATGGCGTAGATTAGATCAGCCTGTGAGCATGCCTGTGGAGATGTATAAGAGCCCAGTCCACGGTGGACAGTGCCATCCCCGGGCAGTTGTTGCCGGGCTGCATAAGGAAGCAGGGTCTGCATGAGCTAACAAGGGAGTCAACAAGCAGCCTTTCTCCATGCTTTCTGCTTCAAGTCTTGCGTGACAATGGCTCTCGGTGATGAACTGTGACCTGGAAGAAGAAATAACTCCTTTCCTCCCCTAAATTGCTTTTGGCCAAAGTGTTTTATCACAGTAGCAGGAAGAGAATTAGAGCAACACCCTACCCCACCTCATGACAATATAACCTTATTTAAGCTTAAAAGTCTTTGCACACAACACAGTTTAAGAGGAAATGATCGGAGCGGTTCCTAAGGCAACATGACTGGCATTCTCACATCAAAAAGAAAAGAGACAGTGAGTAGAGGAAAGGCAAACAGAGGGAGAGCGACAAGTGCAAGAGGCAGGCTGGACCTAGTTCATAGGCCACATGGAGCTTGATAGACCCATAAGAAAGATTCTTCCCTTAAGCAACGACGCGTCCGTGGGTTGGCAACCTCCTGTTCTCAGTAGTGTCTTCTCCACAATTGAGAGAAATAGCTGAACTTCTCTCAGCTAGAAAGGGCTGCTTCATCTAAGGTCAAAGTGCCTTTTGCGGGCATCCTAGGTCAAAGACTGACAGGGCATGGTGATAAGAAGTGATAAGATTTCACACTTGTTCTTGTTCTGTCATCAACCAACCAGATGGGAAGATCATATCAGTTGGCTTACTGTATTTTATGGCTCCATGTGTCTCAGGCTAAACCTCCCCTGTGATCTTAAAACAGTAAGTTCAATAACAGAATCAAGAGTGTGTGGTAGTTCAACTGGATTACTGGCTCAATTGGATTCGGAAGTGCCTTGGATGTACTGGCTCTGAATGTACCTGTGAGGACATTTCCAGAGGTGATTGAGTGAGGTGGGCTATGTTCTACCCTGAACGTGGGCATGTGGGCAGTACCATCCCATGGAAAAGGAGAGGAGAAACCCAACAGCACAGAACTATTCTCTCTCTCTCTCTCTCTCTCTCTCTCTCTCTCTCTCTCTCTGTGTGTGTGTGTGTGTGTGTGTGTGTGTGTGTGTGTGTTCCTCTCTTTCTCCCCTCTTTCTGGTTGCCATGCTGTGAGCTGCTCTTTCTGCTGACACACCTCCTTGTAATGGTGGACTGACATCTTTGAATCTGTAAGCCAAAACAAAACATGTTTTCTTTGTTTTACTCAGTTATTTTTGTCACGTTAATAATAATGACAACACAGAAGGGACCCTCCGAGCCCCATCAGAAGTATTCTGAGTCCCAAGATATAATTACTTCCTCTTCCTCCCCTTACTTTTTCCTTGTTCTGTTCAAGTTCTGTTTTTTTATTATTATTATTTTTTATTTTTCCTTAAAATGGTGCTGGCACTATATTAATAATTAATAATAATTCATTATAATTTATAATTAATAATTAATATTGGTTAATTATAAATACTAATATTAATAAATTATTTATTAATATAGATATATTAATAATTGATAATTAATAATTGTTAATTTTCTCTTGTTGCCATGAATGCTGTGACAGAAGTCAGCTGAGAGAAGTGGGTTAATGTTGGCGACAGGTCAGAGCGGCTACAATCCGTCCGGGTGGAGAGGGCTTCGCAGCAGGAGCATGAAGCTGGCTTGGCTGTCAGGAAGCAGAGTGACCGCATTCCAGCCACAAACAAGAAGCAGAGAGAAAGAACAGGAAGCAGCAGCAGGCAGCAAAACCTCCAACCCTACCTCCTGTTGAGGTACTTCCTCCAGCGAATCTCAACCTGGTAAAAGTTTCCCAGCTTCCCAAACAGCACCGCCAGGTGGGAACAAGCATTCAAAACCACGAGCCTGTGCTGGCCACACATCCAAACCACAGCAGGTACTGTATCAAAACATCATAAAATAAGACTGCAGGGAAGATGACGAGCTCCATAAGACTCAGGAAAGTCATGCATATTATCAGACTAAACTCAAAGATTCCCAAGGGCTCTCCATATGGTTACAAAAGCATTGAGCATTTGAAGGAGAGAAGGTTCTCTTCCATTAGCCAACAGCTTACACACCCTGCGGGAGCTCTCAGGATGGAGCTTTTCATGAGTCATCAGTCATACTGGGGTGGGCTTGTTGGTGGCACAGCTACCTTTGGGTCATCCATGCTCCTGTTAGTAACCCCAATAAACTCACTGACTTACTAAGCTACAGTGGGGTGGCACTATCTCCTCAGTCTGTCATAGGTGCCCTATCTGGGGTGAATATGCATTCATTCTCATCCTTCAACTACAGTGTAAGCATTCTGCCCAGGGCATCTGCTGGACAAGCAGAGAGCTGACGGAGGAAGCCTCTGGGCCTCCATTGACACTATTTGGTCCCTGACTCTGTTTATCTAGTGGTCATAATTGTTAATGAGGAAGCTCCCAAGCATTCATTTGCTTACTTTGCTCCTAACTATGGGAAGAAATTGCTCCAATTTGATGTTGCAGGATTCTGCAGGGTGCCACTGGGCATATTTGCCGTTCTTGGCAGACTCCCGTGGAACTCTGAGGCAACCTGTCTTGTCAGCAAAGCCTATGTTGGCCTGCCCATTCACCCATCCCTAGCTCCCTGGCAGACCTCAGCCTTGTCAGCTGACAACTTAATGTGAAAAGCCACATTTGGAGCCTCGGGCTCTGGGATAAGGCAGTGGGACAGTGTGGAGACATTAGGATTGTGATATCAATCGCCATTCAGTCACTGTACCAAGTGATGTTATCTTCTGCGCTGGTTAGTTTTTTGTCAACTCGACACAAGCTAGAGCCTTCTGGGAAGAGAGAACCTCAAACAAGAAAATGGCGTCCATAAAATTTACCTATTAGCATTTGCATTTTATTGATTAATTTATTTATCTGGGTGAGTCCTTCCCACTGTGGGCAGTGCCACTCCTGGGCATATGGTCCTGAGGTGCAGAAGAAACCATGCTGAGCAAGCCATGAGGAACAAGCTGGTAAACAGACTTCCTCCTTGGCTCTGCTTTGGTTCCTGCCTCCAGGTTCCTTTTGTGATGGGCTATATAAAGTTTAAGATGAAATCAACTATGTCCTCTCCAAATTTCTCCTGGTTGTAGTGTTTCTCAAAATAGAAAGCAAACTAGGACACAGTCTATAGAGATGTGGCCCCTCTGAGACTCGTCAGTGTTTGCTGAAAGCCACCCTGTTGAACCAAGATCTGACTCAGAGCTGAAACATGGTAAGCTGGGGAGGTGGCAAGGCACAATTGAAACCTTGAGAGCATGGGGACTGGGCTCAGTGCCCAGAACTCATGTTTAAAAGCCAGGCACAATGGCATACTCGGAATCCCAAAAGCAGAGAAGCAGAGGCAGGAGGATCTCTGCTGCCCACTGGCACTGGCCAGTCAGCCTTGCCTAATTGGTGAGCTCCTAGGCAATGTGAGACCTTGTCTTAAGAAAAATAAAAAACAACTTGGATTAGAGGATGGTACAGAGGTTAAAAACATATATTGGGGGCTGGAGAGATGGCTCGGAAGCTAAGAGCACTGGTTGTTCTTCCAGAGGTCCTGAGTTCAATTCCCAGCAACCACGTGGTGGCTCGCAACCATCTGTAATGAGATCTGGCACCCTCCTCTGGCGTGCGGATACACATGGAGGCAGAACGTTGTATACATAATAAATAAATAAATCTTTTTTAAAAAACATATATTGGTACAACAGAGGATATGAATCCAGTTCCCAACACTACTCTGAGTGGCTCACAGCTGTCTGTAATTCCAGTTCAAGGGACATCTCTTTCCTTTGGCCTCTATGGGCAACCACAGGCACTTGTACATGTCACACTCAGACAACAGATATACATAATCTATAATATATATCTATATTATATATTTTATATAATGTATATATTATACTTATATAATTGTATATATTATATATAATGTATATGTGTTATATTTATGAATATATAATTTATAAAATAATATTATAAATAAGTCACATGGATATGCACACACACACACACACACACACACACACACACACGTCAGATGAAGAAAATGACGATTGTCACTATTTTGGTTTCTTAAACAGAGAAGAGCAGACGTGACAGAGTGGCTTCTCCACTATCCACCCAGCAACTTCAGCCCACTGCTTATTTCATGAATTTACATACATAGACAGCACTGTGGCCTAGCCAGGTGAGTAAGCCCACAGGACGTGGCTGGAAAGAGGCAATGAGGGGAGGTAGGTACTGAAGAAGGGGCAGCCAGCACGGGAGTCCACCTGATAGTAGTTGAATAATACTTGTCTTTAGAAGGCTCTGAAAATTTGAGACTTTTATATTTTCCCAACAGAACATTTCAACAGCTTGCAAGCATCCTATAGGCTATAACTTGCCCTTTCAGAAAGTATAATAACCATTTCCAAGGTCTCACATATTCTGGGATGTGCCAGAGCCCCAAACCAAGTCCTCATTTTTTAATGTATACTTTAATTAGCAACAAAATCAGTCATTTCTGATATGATTAGGTTAGGCAAAACAGAACTTTGTAGCAAAAGTAATTAGTGTTAAATCTTCAGTGCATCAGAGGAAAACAGTGCTAATGAGGAATGGATATTATAACAAAGGTCAAAGGTAACATTCCAATCGCAGGTTTTTGCCAAGGGCTAGAAATGGGACATCTGAATGATGTCACAATTTGGGAGTTGGGAGAATAGAACCTTGGTAACTGTCAATAATGTGCAATCCAAGCACAAAGGGGTTGTCATCTTCTCTCTCAACTTTCTCCCTTCGTGGGTACAGGCTGGAACACAATGGCGCCTTTCAGCCTTTTAAGATATCCAAAATATTTATTTTAAAAATCTCATAAAAGACAGTCTTCACTAAATAAGCAGGGAGCAGCCCCAAATGCCCACTTCTCCCAGCTTGTTTAGTGAACAAGCCACTGAATTGTATTTGCCACACCATCAGCTGAAGGCAGACAGCTTCACTCCCTGTATTGACATGCACTGCGGTGGTGGAAGAAGTTTTGGCTCATGGTTTCTTCCTGCCTAGCTCCTTAGTTCACACCTCTAGCCTAGTCTTCTCATTCCACGTGTGAGTCTTAACAAGCTCTCACTTGCTTAACCCATTGTTCTTCAACCCAGAAAGGGCTTTCTTTCCATAACATCCCTCAATCATTTTTGTGAATGAAAGCCCTCTGAACTTCGCACTTCAGAATGTGCAACAGGAATACTGCTTAGGATGACAATGGGATCCCAGTTAAAAGTATTTTGATTGGTAGGGCTACTCTTCTCCGCCAAGGAGCATTTGAACTCTGGTCTTGGTAGTTGGGTGTGGTGGAACACACCTTTAATCCCAGCACTGGGGAGGCAGAGACAGACGGAACTCTGGGAGTTCAAGGATAACCTGGTCTACAGAGGGAGTTCCAGGACAAAGATATACAGAGAACCTGTCTCAAAAAGCCAAAAGTTAAAAGTAAAAATAAAAGAAATAGAGGTTAAAATAAAGCCACGTAAAGATGGAAAATACACAGAGAATCTTGATACTGTATGCTATTACGCTCTCTTTGAATTGTTTAAATGCTGAGGAAGGAGCAACAGCTGGTAAAAGATATTTGTTTATAAATACTGCAGAATTAATCCGAGATAGGTATTTTGAAAATACCTTGGCTTCAAAATTGAAGTCAAAAGGTATGTTACTTTGGAGAAGAGATTTTGCTTTTGTTTCCACAGAGGCTCTGGATTTATTCAGAGTTAAGAAAAATCATCTTTGACCAAGGAAGGCCACCTGACCAATCTCCGGTAGGAACAGATGGCCCAGATGTCTGAGTTCTTCATCCAGAACAGGTTCAAGACTGCTGCCTGAGATGATCAAGACTCACAAGATACTTCAGTTAGGACTTGATTATAAGTCCAAATTTTCTTTAGGCCCCCATAAGATTATCAGTGCCCCCAACCAGCTGGAAGTAGCCTGGAATACTTACGCCCACATTCCCCAAAACTGGACTATTGATATTTTCCTTTGTTTTTTTTTGTTTTGTTTTTTTTTAAAGAGGGGGAAGTGGTGCGGGAGAATTGTCTGTATTCTGTCAATCATGTTTTAAATAAACACTGATTGGCCAGGCAGGAGGTATAGGTGGGAAAACCAGACAGGAAGTGGAAATGATGCAAGGAAAGCAGGAGAATTCTGGGGAGGAGGAAGTTGATTCCTCCCACTCCTGCTCAGATCACAGAAGCAGCAGGATGTGATCTGCTCCACTAAAAAAGGTACTGAGCCACATGGCTAACATAGATCAGAAAAATGGGTTAATCAAGATGTGAGTGTTAGCTAATAAGTAGCCAGACCTAATGGGCCAATCAGCTTTATAACTTATAGAGATCTCAGTGTGATTTTTCTCTGGGACTAAACAGCTGGGGGGCCGGGCAGGACAAAAACCACAATGAGCCAGTGCCCCTCATGTTACAGGTGTGAAAAGAAACTGGCCTTGTGTGGAAGCTCCTGAAATATGTGAACTTTATTTCCTTCCTGATTAATTGTTTCTTTGGTTCTAAGGTCATTGATGTGTAAAGGGACAATACAAGGATGCCATCCTCAAGTGTCACTAACCACAGTCTATTTCCTTATCAGCATCTTATTCAGAACACCACAGATATACCAAGTATACCTCTTCCCAAACTGTTACACTCTTGGTACAGTCTTTAGAAGCTGGCTCTACACTGTGGCCATCTAGTTCCGAATTCCTTAATTACAGCCTCATTTATTTACATTATACTCTCAGCAATGGCTGTGCAGCCATTATGAATAGGTAATGTTAATAGAACAATACAGGAAATATGGTCAGGTTCCCCGGCAGAAAATCTGTTTTCCAATCAAGATGGAGAAGCGGGAAGATGGAGGAAGACTTGAAGAAGGACGCTTAAAAGAAATCCCACACTAGCTCAGAATTAAGTGTAATACAGGGTTATTTATTTAGGGGTAGATTCACAGATCAAATCCTCTGGTTGAACAGGGAACAGCAACCGAATCCAACAGCCAGAAAAGAGAGGCCGGACACATGTTTTACATCAGCATATATAATTATACAGGGCCATGCCCTTGTGGGCGGGTAACTTAAAGGCTGTAGGAATTCCTTCAGCAAAGATTGTCAAAGAGCACCATGAAGAACATTGTGATTACAAATCCATGAGCTGGGAAACATGGTGTCTGGATGGAGCACCTCTGCCAAGCGTTCAGGCCAGAGTGCATGAACGTGTGTCACAGGTTTCTAAAGCATCAGCCAGCATTCCTGCAAGAGGACCAGAAGGAAGCAAGATGGTGAGAACCAAGTTTAAGGAGCTCATTCATGAAGATTTGGTGATTAATGTTGGCACTAAAAACAAGGCTCAGCTAGGATTTCCTCTCCTCCAGCCCTCCCAGGATAGCAAATGCCAACATGGTCACCCTGGCCTCTCCTAGTTGCAAAGGACACTAAGTAGCAAAATGAGGGGGCTAATTAGGCTAGAGTGAACCATAGACTTGATAAGAGGTTGTGGGGGTGGGAGGTCCCCAGAGCACCCTAAGCAAGAACTGACTTCCGTGTCTTAAAGGGTTTTGGAGAGAGGGAGGGAACAGGAAGGACCTCCGAGTATTGGAAATGGGAATACAAACAGAATGGAGCACTCATCCATACAGAACCAACCCAAGTCAGGACTCTGGAGAGCTAAGAATAAATACCACTCGACTCCAGGAATACAGGACAGGCACAGGGAAAGGAAAAATAGCTTCCAAGAGCTTGCCCACAGGCAGTGGGGAGCTCGTCTTCCATCAGGTCGGAGGCTAAGCCAGTCATGTGACTGGAATACCAGCATGCATTGTTTTCATGTCCCTTACAGATGCCAATGAACAGAATGGGGAGCTGAATCTTCAAAATTGGTTGATTCAGAGACCTGACTCTCTGAGATGTAGTATGAGGGCTGGCTTGTTGGGGTTTCTGTCCCTCCCAGTACCCCAACAGCCGGCAAGCAACAAAGAAAATCACACACAAGACTCCATAAGGTTATAAACTGATTGGCCCATTAGGTCAGGCTTCTTGTTAACTCTTATAACATATATTACCCCATTATCCTTATCTATGTTAGCCACATGGGCTCAGTGCCTTTCTCAGTGTGACAGCTTACATGTTGCCTCTTCGGTGGTCTGCACAGGAGTGGCTGAGAGAGAGCTTCTGCTTCCAGAATACTCCCAGTCTCTTTGCTCCACCCCTACTTCCTGTCTGGCTTTCCCGCCTATACTGCCTGCCTGGCCAAATAACGTTTTATTAAAATATGATTGACAGAATACAGATAATTCTCCCGCACCACTGAGAATTCAGTAGAACAATCCCCTCCCCTCCCAAAGTCTGTCCTGCATCTCATCTCCAGCCGCTGATTATATAGGGAGAGGAGGAAGGGGAGGGCAGAAGCCACTCAGTCATTCCAGAGCGCAGGCTCGCCCATCCGATCAGGCGGTCCGTTCATTTCTGAGACTTGTGGGTTCCGTGTCTCTCTCATTTCACCCCTTGCGCTCGTCCCCCTTCTCTGGATGTCTGGGCTCGCACACTTGAAATGCTGAGTCTGAAATGCAGTTTCTGCTGCCATCAACCCTGTATTCCTCCAGGGGCGTGTGAGCTAGGAGCGAGTGAACCCAGAACAAACCAGCCATTAACGGTGAGCACGTGCTGAGCCGGTAATAATGAATGGGTGTTGAGGCTTTGCTACCGAGCAGAGACAAGTGTATCTCTGTAATACAAAATCTGGAGTGCTCCTGTCCACCCCACCAGTCCCCTGTCCGTCAGAACCAGGAAGGCGAGCTAAAGCGGAACATCACGGAGAGAAGCAGCAGGCTCCGGGGAGCATCTGGGGCTATGGGAGTCTCCCGAAGTGGATATGGGGGACTTGGGGCTGTGACTGAGCAGCTGAAGTTCCTAATTCCCCACCATTCCCATAGGAGGCAATGCAGATGGCAGCCAGGAGTGAAACAGGCTGGGTTTTGATGCAAAGGTTTAGCCAGTTCTCTAAGGTTTTAACAATATGAACAACTGCTCTTGAGGCGCTGGAGTTGCTGACCTGGCTGCCCTGCCACAGTTTCAGAGAACTGAGGTAAAAGTGTAACATTCGCCTGGCGTCCACTCCACTTCCTATGCTCCACCCCTGGGGCTTCTCTCCAACCTGTGCCTTAAGTTCAGCAAGGAAACTCATCCATGAATGCCCACCTTCCACCTCGATGGTAAAGAAAGACTAGACTGAGGCGTAGGACCATCTGTCGTATTCTGAAAACAAGCATGTCACCAGGGTTTTGGAGTATAGGGGCGTGTCAAGGCACACACCAGAGTACACTGGTGGTTCCGTGCTGAAGCATCAACAAAGCAACAGGACCTGAACAAGACCCCTAAAAGAGGAAGGTATTGGGTGGGTGTCACAGAAAGACATGACATAGGAGAGGCACAGAATCTAAAGGGATAGGACAAGGCCAGCCAAGCTGGGGCACCTGTGAGCCCTCACGCTGACCACTGTGGGGGTGGGAACTAATATCAGCTCAGCTAAGTTCCTATGGGGAACAATATAAGAGAGACACAGCCTTCTGCAGGCATTGGTGACAACCAAAATGAGGCTCCAGCTTGAGATTTTCTGCGGTAACAGCACCACAGGCATCTTTGGGCGTGGCTACCCCCTCTAGGGCTCAGGTGGTCAGGAAAAAGAGCAGCTTAGGAGGCCTGGCTTGCTCTGTAGTCTGCACTAGTGCACTTCTCACAGACAATGCGTTTCTCTAAGTCCTTGACTGCGATTTGTCTTCGGCCACCTCGAGCCCAGATTTTATTATTCCACCCAGAGTAGCTGAGGAGGCTCCCTCCGTCTCAAACTTTAGCTAGGCACCTCTCAACCTAGACTGCCACCCTGGCTGTCCTTGGCAGCTCAATTTTTTGCAAGAATCTTGGCAGGCTATCCTTGCAATGCCTTGATATCTGACAAGTTTTAGCCCCTACCACGGCAAGAAAGTGTGGTGTAAAGATTAACCTGGTGGATTAGGGATGAAGAGGTTAAGGGAACATACTGTCTCCAGAGGACCAGAGTTCAGTTCCCAGCCTCCACATTGGCTTATAACCACCTGAAACTCCAGCTCCAGGGGATCAGGTGCCCTCTTCTGGCCTCCTCAAGCACTGTACACATGTGGCAAATACATATAAATATAAAAATAAGAAAGAAATATTTTTAAAAAATTAACATGTCTAAGAAGCCAGTTGGAAGAGGATTGGAAACCCTTCCTGACCTGGGCTACGTGTAACAAAGAGATCATGTCAAAGAAAGGCCTGTGATATCCAAACACACAGAGAGAGAGCAGGTGCTATGGAATGATGTTATTGATGACCTTGTACAAGGTCATAGAATGCCTGGTGCAGCACTTTAGAGCAGGTGGGTTTTCCAGTGCACTAGCCTAGCCCTGTTCTCAGGAATGTCCTTCTCTTTCTAAAACAAGAACAAAACAAACAAACAACAAAAGGGTCTCTGTTCCTATTGCTGTACAGAGTACCTACCAAGTGTGTGTGCCTGGTGCTATTCTTTGTCCCGAGACCCTAGAAGCCAACACTTCAAAGGGAGGGTGCCGTTCAAATTCAGATCCATACTTATGACAACACCCTGGGTGCCTGCTCTCTGCTCTACCTTTCATGTCTTCCCCGAGCCATTTTCCATCCTCAGACCCCTCATTCTGCTCCCGGGTTGCAAATCCTCAGGTCTCTGCTGTGTTTAGAGTTAGCCCAGCCTCTCCCCTCTCTTGCAATAACGTCAGTTGGCTTTACAATAGTCTGGGGGGAAAAGTCTTTCTTTCCATTTTTACCTGATTCTCTTCTCTTCCCTTCCACATCACTTCCTACAATTTATATTCTTCTCTAAACATGTTCTTTCTTTAAGAACACTAGTAAATGGTCCTCAGTCTCTTCATCTTCCATTCCAGGAGCAGAACGAGACGGGGATGATGGCTAAATCAGTAGGGTGCTTGCCTTGCAGACATCAGGACCTGGGTTCAATGCTCAAAACCCACCTTCCAGGCGTAGTGGCACTGGCTCATAATCCCAAGGTGGCAAGATGGGAGACGGAAACTGGAAGCCCACGTGCCAGATGGTCTAGCCTACACGGTGAAGGTCCAGGTCAATGGGAGACCCTATCTCAAAGGAAATGTGGAATGTCCTGGAAGAAAGCATGACATTGCCCTCTGACCACATGCACGCATGCACACATGGACACACATGAACCCATCTACAAAGTCTAGGGGACAAAGAGCATGTACTGCTTTATCAGAGGAAACAAATACCATGCCTGGGCTGCTCAGAATCACCTGTAACCCTAGCCCCAGAGGATCTGGTGTCCTCTTCTGGACTCTGTAAATACCGGTACTCATGCATGCGTGCACACACACACACACACACACACACACACACACACACACACATGCACACATGCACACAAACACACACACACACACACACATTTAAAAAAAATAGTTTAATGACTGCCATGCTTCACAGAGACCTCGTCCACAAATGAGACGTCTGTCTCTTTTGTGGATTCGACGGCTGTGCTGATTACCGTAAATGGCAGTAACCACCCGAGAATGTCATTTGGAAGTTAAGTGGAAAAGCCAATTGTGCATTATGAATCTGAAATGACTTTCATTGGGATGCTCCGGAATGGAATTATCAAGGCTCTCTTTAATTAATTTGGTAGCAGAGTTTATTGTGTGGCACTACTGGGATAACGCACGAGCCCTGATAAGGAAGCCGGCTGCTGCCATTATTTGAGAGCTGGAACTCCTGAGCTCTGCGGTCTAAAGAAGTGGCCCACACACACCTGTTTGGTTACCTGGCAACTCACAAATAGACTCCATTGCAGGTGGAGAGAGGAAAGAAAATGCAGGGATGACTCCCTCCTTCCTGGGGCTCCTTGTCTGTATAGGAGGCTGTTGTGTAGATTCATTGAACCTGAGCGACAATGAACTTGTCAGCCTGCCAAAGGAGTTGGAAATTCAGAAAAGCAGCTAAATAAATAAAGGCACTCAATAATGTGGAAGCTTCCCACTTAAGGGGGAAATATCCACAAACTTGGGATTGGAAAGTCCATTTCTTTTTTTAAAATAAAAGTTTTTGCCTTACAGCAGAGAGGCAGTGTGTCCCTCGGGCACATCTGGCTTCTCCTCCTGTGCTTCCCAGCCCTCCCCTGAGCACAGCACAGTGACAGAGAGGGCACTTAGTGGTGGCCAGGGCAAGACATTGTCATCCAGACTGCAGCAGCAAGGCCAGTCTCTTCAAAGGTGCTTTATAGTTTTTCAAGAATTCCCTCCAAGTGCACTTTCTGGGATGGCTGAACCGCTCAATGGTGAGCACGCTTACTGTACAAGTATGCAGATCTCCCAGACCCATATAAAAAAAAGCCAGCTGTAGCTGTATGTCCATTAGCACCATGAGGGCCAGAGACAGGACTCGCTGGGGACTGGGAGTCATCAGGCTAGCCCCAAACCCTGTCTCGAGGGAACAAAGCAGAGGATGGCAGAGCAAGACACTCCGTACTCTCCTCTGACTTCTCCACATCTTCATGGGCACACATATCTGCACACATGGGAGCACTTACAGCACACAACACACTCACACACACTCTCACTGTGAGGGACGTACAATACTTCCAAGAATATTTGAGCACATGCTTTGCTTTAAAAATCTTTTTTTCTGGGGTTGGAGAGATGACTCAGCAATTAAGAGCACTGCCTGCTCTTCCAAAGGTTCTGAGTTCAATTCCCAGCAATGACATGGTGACTCACAACCATCTGTAATGAGGTCTAGTGCCCTCTTCTGGCCTGCAGGCATACATGCAGACAGAATATTGTATATATAATAAATAAATAAATAAATATTTTTTTAAAAAAAATTTTCCAAGATCTTCACCAACCCATATCAGACAGAGGTCTAATCTCCAAAATATACAGAGAACTTAAGAAATTGGTCATCAAAAGAACAAATAATCCAATAAAAAAATGGGTTACAGAACTAAACAGAGAACTCTCAACAGACGAATCTCAAATGGCTGAAAGACACTTAAGGAAATGCTCAATATTCTTAGTCATCAGAGAAATGCAAATCAAAACAACTCTGAGATTCTATCTTACACCTGTCAGAATGGCCAAAATCAAAAACACTGATGGCAGCTTATGCTGGAGAGGATGTGGGGAAAAGAGAACACTTCTGCATTGCTGGTGGGAGTGCAAACTGGTACAGCTGCTTTGGAAATCAGTATGGCGATTTCTCAGAAAATTAGGAAACAACCTACCTAGAGATGCAGCAATACCACTTTTGGGTATATATCCAAAGGATGCTCAATCATACTACAAGGACATGTGCTTAACTATGTTCATATCAGCATTGTTTGTCATAGCCAGAACCTGGAAACAACCTTAATGCCCCTTGACTGAAGAATGGATAAGGAAAATATGGTACATTTACACAATGGAGTACTACATAGCAGAAAAAAATGACATCTTGAAATTTGCAGGCAAATGGATGGATCTATAAAACATCATATTGAGTGAGGTAGCCCAGACCCAAAAAGACAAATATCATATGTACTCATTCATAAATGGCTTTAAGACATAAGGCAAAGAAAAGCCAACCTACAATTCACAATCCCGGAGAACCTAGACAACAATGAGGACACTAAGAGAGACATACATGAATCTAATCTACTTGGGAAGTAGAAAAAGACAAGATCTCCTGTGTAAATTGGGAGCATGGAGACCATGGGAGAGGGTAGCAGGAAGGGGAGAGGAAGGGAGGGGAGTAGAGAAAACTATATAGTACAATAAAAACAATTTTTAAATTTTTTCCCTCAACTTTTTAATCAAGTTAGCACTTGTTCTGTTTTCCATATGCGAATGAGAATCCCTGGAAGGAAGCAGTGTCCCTGAAGGCTGACCAATCAGAACTACAGTGTCCCTGAAGGCTGACCAATCAGAATTACAGTGTCCCTGAAGGCTGACCAATCAGAACTACAGTGTCCCTGAAGGCTGACCAATCAGAACTACAGTGTCCCTGAAGGCTGACCAATCAGAACTACAGTGTCCCTGAAGGCTGACCAATCAGAACTACAGTGTCCCTGAAGGCTGACCAATCAGAACTACAGTGTCCCTGAAGGCTGACCAATCAGAACTACAGTGTCCCTGAAGGCTGGCCAACCAGAACTACAGTATCCCTGAAGGCTGACCAATCAGAACTACAGTGATGGGAGAGGTGGGAATGTTGCAAGTCCAGAGACAAATTATCTGGGGGTTTATTTAGCTCCCCATAATAGCCATTTATTGCCCTCTTCAGTACATAACTAACACCCTTTGTGACCATTAGGCAAATCTTTTGAAATATATCAACAGATCCCTAGTTTCCATCAATGGAAATGCGAGCCATACTAGCAAATAGCATCTGAAGCCTACAGCAGAGTTTCCCAACTCTGTTGTGACCACCTACCTGATGTTCCCACCCATGTATTGAAAGCGTGTTGCTTTATCACTTTATTCTGAACTATAAAATGGTTCACAAAACTCCTACCTCACTGGGACACAGTATTTGAGGTAGCCTAAATCTATATTCCTGGGCCATGGTCACTCATACTTGACTCTAGAATAAACCATCTCTTTGTTCCATTTAGTTGAGAGCTGTTTCTTCTGCTAACAATATGTCGCTTTCCATTTTTGACATTTTGACATCAAAATATTAAAATTCCTACAAATGAAACTTAACTATAATTCTGTGTCCAATTTCATGTAACTGGGGGACTTTGAGAGGCTGAATCTGCAAAAGCATTCTAGTCAGAGGTTTACCCTGGCGTCAGTCCCTTCCAGTGAAGGCGGTGTGAACAAGAAACCCTTTGGAGCCTCACAGGCCTGGAGTCAGAGCTACTCTGAAACTCAGACAAAGGGATTGCCAGTTCGAGGCAGGCCTGTCTAGAAATAAACTACAAAATGGCCCAGGGGAGTTGTGGAGTGGAGGATCACTTGTCTGGTATGCTGAAGGCCCCAGGTTTGATCCCAATACTGTACATAAATAAGAACATTTCAAGGGATTGGTGAGATGGCTCAGCAGTCAATCGTGCCTGCCCCTAAGCCTAATGACTTGAATTCAAAGCCCAGAGCCCACACGGTAGACAACTGTAAATTGTCCTCTTATCTCTACAGGTTTGCTTTGGAGTGTGTGTGTGTGTGTGTGTGTGTGTGTGTGTTCATGTGTGTGTATAACTGTGTGTGTGTAACTTTTTTCAAATATTTCTTTTTTATTAAATTTTTACATTTATTTTGTATACCAACCACATTTTCTCCTCCCTCCTCTCCTCCCGCTCCCCACCTCCTCTCTTCTACCCTCCCCAACCAATTCACTCTTCCTCCATCTGGGTTCAGATGGGGTAAAACCTCTCTCAGGAATCAACAAAGCATAGCATATCAAGTTGAGCCAGGACCAAGCTTCTCCCCACTGCATCAAGGCTGAGCGAGGCATCCCAGCACAGGGAATAGCTGGCTTTTTGAAAAACCAACTTTTAAATCTGTTAGCAGACACATTTTTAAAAAGAATGTTTGGGGCATATTTGGAGTCCAGACTAGGGCTTAGAGAAGGACCCCAGAGCCCTTCCTCCTGCCCTCCCTTCCCAGCTCTCTGAGAGAGGGGCTTTGTAGAAGGCTAAACCCGATCACCACAAAACCCTAGTGTGGGAGATCGTTAGGGAGAGTGAGCTCTGTGAGCAAAGCTCCTCTATTTTGGGTGGACTGTGACGAGTCCCACAATCAACACTTTGGTTTCCGAAACTATAGTAACCTGCTCTCTAGATTCTTGCCTCCTTTGTCAGCCACAAGAGATGTTTATTCACCCTGACTTTCTTGAATTCACCACTCCCTGGTTACCCCAGCGATAGCCAACCAGGGTCCAAAAAAAGAAACTTTCGAACTCCCTCCCACTACATCTTTCTGTCCTGCCCAGGCTTTCGCTCTTACACCTCTGTAGGTTTTCCTCCCAAACAAGGTCTGCTCTGTCTGAGGTGGTTTGAAAGGGCTCCATGGCCTGGGTTCAATTCCCAGCATTCATACTATGAATCACAACCCCTGTCCTCCAATTCCAGGGATCTAACGCCCTCTTCTGGCACTCTAGGGCACTGCATATACACATTGCTCAGATAAACACACAGGCACAACACCCATACACATAAATAGGAATAAGTCTTTTTTTGAAGGTCTGCACTATCATAGAGTTGCTGGGTCTTTCTGTCATTTCTCCCTGTTGATATCACAGAGAGTAACATACACCTTGTTCACAGAAAGATTGTTTTATCTGAGTATGTTGAGAAACTCTGGATTCAGAAGTAACCCACTACAGATTAGAAGTCACCCTTTTAAAGAAAGACTTCAGTTCTCAGAGTCAGTCTCCATTTGTAAAAGTTCTCTCTTCTGCATCAAGAATAGAGTGAGTATTCTAGAATCATAGTGGAGATAGTGCAGAGGTGCTCATGAGTAGAGAGGGCCCTGAAGGATGTGCACAGCAGATTCCTCCTCCTTTGCTGGGCTTTTCCCAGACAACTGCTGGCACCCCACCCATCTTTGTTTCTACAAACATGACTTTAAGTCCTGGGTTACCTTTGGGGTAGAGCACTTGCCAATCCAGTGAAGCTGTAAGTCCTGCTCTCATCACCACACCGCATGCACAAACACACACGCACTCACATGCATTCACTCACGCACACACACATGCATGAACTCATACACATGCACACATGCATGTACTCACACCCACACACATGCACTCACTTACACACATGCACACATGCATGAACTCACACACATGCACATGTACACACACACACACACACACACACACACACACACCATCTCTGTAAGTATTCCCTCAGTAGCTAGTAGAGATTAGTGGCTTGATTTTAAGACAGCCTGGGTTCAGGTTCCTTATAAAAGATGATTTTTCATTTTTCCAGTTACCCATGCATTTTAATAAACTCCAGAGGACTTAGAATATCCAGCACAACACAAATGCCACATAAATACGTGTTCAGTGTGTCATTTCAGGTCGGGGCAAAGGCCCCAGGGAGAGTCTGTACTTGCGATGGTCACTGGCTTGATTGGATCTAGAAGCAACTATGAGACAGGCCTCCAGCTGGGTCTGCAAGAGCATTTCAGAAGTCACTGAGAGACTGCTCCCTCGGGGCCAGCAGTGAAGCCTGCCTTGGCTTCCCACTGGTGAGGGCGGCTATGCTGTACCTGCTACCGCCTTCCCTGACATCAGATCTCAGCTTCTTTCACCTAACTACCTGGACTGAAGGCCAGCGGCCCCCCAGCAGCCCTCCCCCAGCCCCTAGAAGTCCCACACAGTGGTTCAGAAGCCCCACAACAGCCCTCCAGCAGCCCTCCAGGATCACCCCAGCAGCTGCTCTCCCAGCCCCCAGCCACCCTCCAACAGCCCCTCAGAAGCCCTCCATGCCTTCAGCACTAGGTCGGGACTGCTGAGGTAGCCAGCCTTGCGGAGGGAGTGGCTACTGGGTTCTCAGCTTCTCCAGTGTGAGACAGCCATTGTTGGACTCTCCAACTCCTACATTGTGAGCCTAATGATTTCCCCTTGTAAAATATATCCAGCCTTTTGGGTCTGTTTCTCTAGAGAACCCTGACAAACACAGTACAGGTTGAGAACTGATTCAACTCGCTTTTCCTGAATGTTTCCCAGTGTTGGTTGTTGGATTCACAGACGCAGAATGCAGATGAAATACAAGTGCCCTCATTTCTTCGGGTGTCTCCCTTATGCTTTAAGACAGACAAGCTAGTAAGCATCTGTTTGTTGTTCTCTTGTTAATCTGTCTTTTGTTAGGGCAATTTGTCTAAGTAAGAGCTCAGAGCAGGAGATGAAAAATGATCCTCGGTGGTTCCAGACCATTGAGCCAGGCCAGGGATTGCCAAGCTTTCCTATGAAGAGTAGCTGGAGAATAGTTTAAGCTTTGCAAACCAAGAGACAAAATTGAGGCTATTATGTGGGTACTGATGTGCCAATTTGAAACGTAACCATTCACAAATGTAAAAATCATTCTTAATTGATGGACCATACAAAAGTAGATGGAACAAAAAGACAAATACTGCCTAATTCTCTTTATATGAGATACGTACAATAGTCAGAGACAGGGGAAGAAAAAATAGAGTTGTCGTGGCTGAGACTGAGGGAAGTAGGGAGCCATTGTCTACTGTCTAGAGGGGGGCTCTGTTTTGCAAGATGAAAGCAGTTCCAGAGATGGATGGTAATGAAGGCTTCCCAACAATAGGAGTGGCTGCAGAGCTGTGTGCTGCACCCTGGACACTGTTGGAATGGAAAGTGTTATGGCACGTAGATTTTAAAGCAAACACATTTTAAGAGTAAGAATAGAAGGCCACATTCGCAGTTGATGGGAACTGGCTCCTCTAGGAAATTGAGACCCGTATGTGTTTGCAAAAATGATGCAGGATGAGACTGTGGAGACGGCTCAATAGGTAGAGCATCTGCTGACTAGGAGGAAGGACCCAAGTGTGAGCACTCAGAACCCACATAACAGTCTAGGTGCAGAGGCACACGCCTGTAATCCCAGTGCTGGCAAGGCAGACAGGAAGATCTCCGGGGCTGGCTGGCTGCCTGTAAGAAACCCTGTCTCAGAAAGAAGGAGGAGGTAGAAAAGCTGGGCATGGTGGTGCATGTGTTTAATCCCAGTGCTTGGGAGGCAGAGGCTTGTGGATCTCTGTGAGTCCTGGGCCAGCTGGAGCTACACAGGGAGACTCTGTCGCAAAAGAAAGGGTGAAGAATGTTTGAAGAAGACATCTTATACTCTTCTATTAAATTTGGGTTTCCAAATGCATGCCTGTGTGTGTGTGTGTGTGTGTGTGTGTGTGTGTGTGCGTGCACACACACACACACACACACACACACTGAAGAAACTAGGTATCCCAACCGAAAGTGAAGCATCAGAATGGAAAACAAAATGAGTCATTCACTTGCATCTGTTCTACAAAGATTTAAGCACTTGTCTTTCCCTGGGCCAGAGTCACACTTATAAAAGGAGCTGGGTGAGTGAGTTCATGGCTCTCCTGTGGTCCACCCTAGCCCTCTCTTTACCCCCCCAACACCGCCCTGTATCCTTCTCCCCCTCTCTTTCTTAGTAGCTTCTTGTCATTTTACTCCCCTCTCCCCTTGTCCCTGACCTGCCCTTTTCCAGGGACATAGAGTTTTCCACAGAGGAGGGGGTCCTCTGTGCTAAGATGCCAAGGATAATGGCCAACTGCTGGCTCAAATCAAACTCCCAGCTTGGACATTATTCATTTTGAGACCCTATAAAACATGGTCATGTCATCTTGTCTGTCAGTGGCAGTGGCGCCAGGCTACAAAGAAAGCAGACCTCTGTTGACAGTTCCATTTGTGCAAGGCACTAGATGAGCTATTTAATGCAGTGTGTCTAATCCTTTCATGTGAAAAAAATCTTAGGTGTGTGGGTATTTTGGATATGGTGTTTTATGTATGTCTGTGCGCCATGTGCATATCTGGTGCCCACAAAGGCCACGAAATGATATCAGACCCAATAGTGCTGGGGATGCAGTGGGGTAATGAGTCACCATGAGTGCTGGGAATCGAACCTGGGTCCTCTGGAAAAGCAGCCAGTGCTCATAACTGCTGAGTCATCTCTCCCTCTCCTTTCAAATTGCTCTAACACTGCCTACAAAGCCCCAGAGGGAACCTGGCCTCTTTGGCGCTGTGGTAGTTTGAATGTAATTGGTCTCCTTAATTCCACAGGGAGTGGCAGTATTAGGAGGTGTGGCTTTGTTGGAAGAAGTGTGTCACTGTGGGGGTGGGCTTTGAGGTTTCCTATGCTCAGGATACCGCCAAGTTTGTCAACCGACTTCTTGTTGCCTCTGAGTCAAGATGTAAGGGCTGTCAGCCCCACACCAGGTCTGCACGCACGCCGTCACTCTCCCTTCCGTAATAATGGATGATGAGCCACCCCAATGAAGTGGTTCCTTCATAAGTGTTGCCATGGTCATGCCGTCTCTTCACAACAACGAGAACCCTAACTAAGACAGATGCCGATGGCTTTCAACCCAAATCTCAGCTCCATTCACTATTTCTTGTAGGAACTTGGGCAACTGGCCTAATGCCACTGAGTCTCAGTCTGCATATCACGAAGAGAGGTGCTGCTTAATCCGCAAGGACTAAAATCATAAGCAGAAGTCAACTTTAGTGTGCTGTCAGCAGCGTTACATTGGCTCTGATGGCTAGTCAGTCTTTTTGCCAACTTGATGGGATCTAGAATCATCTAGAGACAATCCTTTGAGAACATTTGTGGGGGAGGTTTCCAAATTGAATTAACAGAGGTGGGGGCATCATCCCCTGGACTACAGTTCCAACCTGAACAAAGAGAAAGTGAGCTGAGCACTGGCCTTCACCTCCTGACTGTAGAGGCCTTGTGCCCAGCCACTTTGAGTTCCTGCCACCATGACTCCGTACTGTGACAGACTGAACCCGCAAACTGAGCCAGGAATATCCTTTCTTAAGCTGCTTCTGTCATGCATTTGGCCGTAGCAACGAGAACAGTAATAAGTACAACAGTTTGAACACACAATGCCTCCCGTCCTCTCTCTGCCTCACATGAAGGGAAGGATGCTTCATTATTACCCATGCTGTGCAGTGCTAGGCAACGAGTTAGATGCATACTAAGCAACATGTGGGCACCAGAACTGGGGAATGGGACTCCCGAGGAAATACACTCAAGGTTCACCTCAGGTCTCTACGTGTACCTTAAGCATAAACGTGGAAATACCCACAAACAAAACAAAAATATAAACAAACACCCTGGAAGTATGGCTCTGTGTATTAGCTGGCCTCCCACTAGTGTAAGAGAATATCTCACATAACCAACTTCAAAGAGGAAATTGGGCTCATGGTTTTAACCCGCAGTTGCTTGGTTTTGTTAGTTTTGTTTGTTTCTTTGTGTGTGTGTGTGTGATTTTTTTGTTGTTTATTTTTGAGGTTCTCATTATGCAGCTCTAACCGGAACTATGTAGACTAGGCTGGCCTCAAACTCACAGAGATCTGCCTGCCTCCCACGCTCTGGGACTAAAGTGTGTGCCACCACTCCCGGATTGCCAGTTTCCTTATCTCTGGCAAGGCCGAACATGACGGTAGACACGGGAGCACATGACAGAGAAGGCCACTCACTTCGTTGTGGCCAGAAGCAGACAAGTAGGGCGATCTAAACATCACCCTCCAGGGCACAATCCCTGTGATGTATTTACAGTCAATGGCCCTGCCTTCTAAAGGATTCACCAATTCCTAAGAGGGCCATCAGTTGGGGACCAACACCTGAGCCTTTGAAAGTAGCATAAGGTAAGACTCTGAGAGGCGATGCCTTGCAGCTGCCCGTCTCCCAGGGTCTATGTCTTTTGGGAGGCAGTAGGCTAGGCTAGACCTTGGGTAAATTTCAGGGAATCCCACTGACATTTTATTTTCCTTTAAAAATTCTTTAATTGGCATATATTGGTAATAATGGTTTTATTTAGGCGTTTTTATACATGCACACAATGATTTTCTTTGTATTTCCTCCCATTACTTTCTCCTGTCCCCTCCCACTCTGATTGCTTCCCTTCCTCTTTCTGGTTGTCCTCCTTTTAGCTCATGAGATTTGTAGCCGTTGTTTTGTGGATCAATGAGTTTCATTTGTGTCACTCTCAGAAGCATTCATAAGGAATTGCATTTTTAAAATTACAGTATTTACTTGTGTGGGTGGTAGGGTGGAAGACAACCTGCAAGAGTTGGCCCTCCCCACCTCGTGAGTCCCAGGGATCGAACTTGGGTCCTCTGCTTTGGTAGTACTGACTGAGCCATCTCAGCTGCCCAAGAGTCGCTGCGAAGAGCATGACACCTTACTATGGCCACACAAAACAACCTCTACACATTCCCAAGGAGGGGCGGCCTCCTGAGTCTCTGCTCCTGTGATCCACCTGGTTTCTGAACATCACTTCCTCCGGGTGAACGTGCACTCCAGACTCTACTTTCAAAAGAACTCTACAGGCTCACCCAGACTGAAAAGGAGCAGGAGCCTGCACGTGGCCTGAGTCAGCCTCGTCTTCAACACCCGTCACCAGCAGGGGGCGTCAATCTTTTGTGTTTGTTTTTTCTTTTAACTAGGCTGTCCTGGAACCCCAAGTCCTCTTTCTCCACCACACTGCTCCCAGCCCTGCCACCCAAGGTTATCCTAAATGCCCTTTAGGCCAAGGGCATTGTAACTCTGACCCTTCAGGGCCACACTGGAGGAAGGATGGATTTTAACCGGAAGCTGTGCATAGCATGGAACATAAAAGATCTGAAGGGTTACTAGCTTCATGCACAGAACACCCGAGTGTGAGCTCAGGAAGACATTTCACGCTTGACTGAAATTCAATCAACTGAGGTTCAGTCAACAGTTCCCTTAAAATCAGCAGAGGGTTTTCTTAATCCTGTTGACTCCATCTTCAGAGAAATGGGGAGAGGAGAGGAGAGAGGAGAAGAGAAGAAGGAAGGGGAGGAGGATGGGAGGAGGAAGGAAGAAAGAAAGAAAGGAAAGAAAGAAGGAAAGAAGGAAAGAAGGAAGGGAGGGAGGAAGGAAAGAAGGGAGGGAGGGAGGGAGGGAGGGAGGAAGGAAAGAAGGGAGGGAGGGAGGAAGGGAGGGAAGAAGGGAGGGAGGGAGGGAAGGAGGGAGGGAAAAGGAGGAGAGAGGATGAGAGAAGAAGGGAGAAGAGGATAAAGGGGAGGGGGAAGAAGAAGAAAAGGAAGAGAAAGAAAACTCCCAAACTGGAGACTGTAGCTCACAGCTACCTTCAGTCTCCCCTGGTGTGGCTTTGGTAGACCCGAGTCTGCCAATAGGAGTTTCCATGGAGAAAATAGTGTTAATGATTAAAAAGAAACAGGTGTGGCTGGGTGTCACTCCAGGGGTAACCGCTGTGGAAAAGGAAGGCCAGGGAGGACAACAGGCAAGGCACTTCAATCACCCTACGGTGCGGCTCTTCGACCGCATGAGCCAGAGAGCTGTTGAGTTCCAGAACAAAGGTGGTCCCGAGATGAGCCTGCATGGCGGCAGGAATGGCTCCTTTGAGGCCCTGCTCATACTTAGTGTTGCTTGGGCGCTGTAGGCGGGGACTGCTCTTTTGTTCCTGGCCACCCAGACCCAAATAATCACACAGAAACTATATTAATTACAACACTGCTTGATCAGTAGCTTAGGAGTATTCCTAGCTACCTCTCACATCTTAAATTAACACATTTTTATTAATCTGTGTATCCCCACAAGGCTGTGGCCTACCAGTAAGGGTTCTGGCACCTGTCTCCTTTGGCAGCTACACAGTGTCCCCCTGACTCTGCCTACTCTCTATATATATCTCTTTCAGTCTGGCTATATTCTGCCCTGCCGTAAGCCAAAGCTACTTCTTTGTTAACAAACGTCATAATAAAACATACAGCATCCAGGGGGAATCCCACGTCAGGGAGCAGGCAAAGGCAGGAAATCATGGTGTCTCTGGAAGCATGACAGATCGAAATGTCCAACAGCCATGGCCATCTGTGTGTGTGTCTCCATGTCAGATGGCTCATAACTGCCTGTAACTCCAGCTTTGAGGGGTCTGACACCATCTTCAGGCATCTGCAGACACCTGTATGTGTGTGCACACACCCACACATAGACCCACACACATAATTAAAAATAAAATAAATCTTTTTTCTTTTAATTCACCCTAAGGAAACTTATATTTCCATGGAGTTGGAGTAATCGCACTGATGTTGCAGACTCGGGCCGGCATTGATACCTTAGGAATTCTGAGAAAGGATCTGGGGGCCAGTTCATTCTGAAGCCTCTTCTCCCTTTCTTTCATTATCACCTCCTCTTTCTCCTCTTTATCTCCAGTAAACACTTTGGAACCATCTATGACAGCCTGCATTTCCTTTTGGGGACAGTGGCCTGCACAACCCTCTCCACAGAGCACCAATCTGTGTTCTCCCCCAATAGACAATCACACACTGTTCCTTTCCAACGAATAAGAAAACTCCATGATGACAAGATGGCTCAGCACCTGCCATGGAAGCCTAATGACTTTAATTCTATGCACAGAACCCAAATAAACACGCCAGATAGGGTGGCGCACATCTGTGATCCCAGCACTCCTACAGTGAGACAGGAGACTTAGCAAGGTGCTCATGGGCCAGCATGGAGCACACAGCATGGCAGGCACAGAAGGAGCTGCCCAGCCTCGAAGACAAGCTGGAAGAAGAGGAGAGACTCCTATGGGTCTCTGACCTCTACACAGGTGCCATGGCACACATACACACACGTGCACACACACACACCCATACATACACAAAATAATAATGATGAATTTAATTTAAAAAATTTAAAATAAAAACTTTGCCGTTCTAGCAGTGGTCAGTGAGTGACGTTGTTCCAGAGTTTGATGTCACTGTGGGAAGAAAGCACTGATTTCTTTGGATCAAAGTGAGGTGTGATAATAATAAACGCGCCTGCTCCCACTGGGCTGCTGGTTGGCTTGGTGAGACAGGGGTGATGGGGGGGACTGGGTGCAAACTTGTGCTCGTCTGGACTGTAGAGGCGTCAGGGAGGCCCGTGTGCTCCTGAGATGGCACTGGACTTTATAATGTCACTAAGGTCGCCTGAAGGTCATCATTTTTGCAGCTGGGAGACCTAACTGAAGGAAAAAGAAAATGGAACCCTTTTATCAGAAACTGCACAGTCATAACTAGGGAAAAGCACAGAAGAAAAGTCAGTTAGTAACAGGAAACACGCTGTGAGGGTGTCACGGCACTGGACGACCCTCGAACCTTCCCTGCGGGCCGTCTTCTGTCCTCACAGCCGGGAGGCACATGCTTATTATCCGTATTTTAGGTGAGGCAACATGCCCAAAGACAGACAGACAGACAGACAGCATCCAGGTGGTGGTCAGACCATCAGAGGCTCTGCAGTTTTAACTACACCTCCTTGTTAACTGCTGGGGTTGTCCACAGAAAGAGACGCTGTGCTTGGAACCTAGCCCTGCTGGAAGTGCGTTCCTAGCTCACATGAAGTCTCCGGCTAGATCCCTGTCCCCCCACAGTGGACACCACAGTCCCACCTGCCATCATCCCAACACTCCTGAAGCAGAAGCAGGAGGCTGGGAACGTCAGTGACAAACAGGCTACCTGAGTTTGCGCTAGGTTGATGCAACTATTTTTTTTTTCCCCTGAGAAAAGGGTCACCTAGCATAGCTGGCCTTAAAATCCCAATGTAGCTTGAATGTCTGATTCGCCTACCTCTACCTCCTAAGAGCTGACATTAGAGGCATGTGTCACCACAGCTGGCTTGTGTGGTGTTGGGGCTCGAACTCTGGGTTTCATGCATTCTAGGCAAGTACTCTACAACAGAGGTGCATCTCAAGCCCTCTGGTAGTAAATTCTAAAGGGAATCAGCTAGAGCTGGAATTCTTAGAGCACAAACTTCCAAGGTTCCTGAGACAGCCAACAGCCATCCATCCCAGAGACCCCCAGGGGAAGTGGTGGTGTCATGACCCCTCTGACTGCTTGCAGCTTCTCTCCGGTTTCAACTTCTACAACTGACTCCAGGCAAGTTCCTCCAAACCACTGCACGGATCTGAGTTTGAGCTGAGTTCAAAGAGAACACAAGAATAAATAAGGGGAGATGGGAAGATGGCTCAGTGGGTAAATCACTTGCCAAGCAAGAATGAGAGCCTGAACTCAGATCCCCAGAACCCAGACATGGTAGCATGTGTCTATAATACCTGTACTCTTGTGGGAAGTGTAGCGGTAGGGACAAAAAATTCCCCGGGATCTCATGGGTCAGCTAGCCTGGTGTGCCGGTGATCACCAAGAGACCCTGTCTCCAACAACATGGAAGGTGAGAGCTCATCTGAGGTTGTCTTCACACCTACACATGCATGCATGTCACAAACTTTTACACACACTTGCACACACATGTACATGAACATGTTACATACACAGACAATAGAATAAATACACGAAGTGGGAAAGAATCCAGGATTTCACAGTTTTCTACCTCTAACCTACATTACACTCCTGTCTGGACATCCTTCCCCAGAGTAGCAGGTAAAGTGGGAGAGAGGAGCTGCTGAGCTGGCAGGCTGCCAACTCCTCCACGGTGCCTGCAGCGGAGCCGCGTCCAGATGGCTCTGGGTCTGTACCCAGCAGAGCCAGTGCTCTGAGGAGCACTGCCAAGAGGCCCCGCTGTGGCCCCAAGCAGCCGCTGCCCTGAACGGAGCCCGGGAGCCACTTAGCTCTCTATCACGGGGCCATCAATCATGCCCTTGGAAAAAAAAACTTTTTCGGCGCTGGGGTTTATTATCAAGTCTTAATGAAAATATATGAGTTTCACAGAACAGTCTGAAAAGTGCAGAGAGTCTGAATGCGAAGTGGTGAGATTGTGTGATGAGGTGCAGGAGGCAAAGTGACTACCTGGTTAGAGCCAGGAGCAAGTGAGAATAGAGGCTCAGAGTGGGGGTGGGGGAAGAGGGAGAGGGGAGGGAGGGAGGGAGAGAGAGAGAGAGAGAGGGAGGGAGGGAGGGAGGGAGGGAGGGAGGGAGGGAGGGAGGGAGGGAGAGAGGGAGGGAGGGAGGGAGAGGGAAGGAGGGAGGGAGCGCGCGCTCACTGGCAAAACAGAAAGGGATCAGTTCGGTGAATGCCAGATTCATATTCAAAACTAAGCTTTTTGTAAAAAGAAGATGTTACTATTTTGTGTGCACACCTGTGCGCATGTGTGGGGTGGCATTCTTAACTACTGAGCCGTCCCTCCAGCCACATGTTAAACATGTGAAAACATTTTGAAAACAAGTGACCACAGCTGACACACACTGAAAAAGAAGAGAGTATCGTCTACAAAGGAATTAAAAACGTGTAATTCTCGAGCACCTCAAGTTTCCTCTTGGCTACTTTTGGTGGCACACTCACAGCTTCCTCTGCCTGCTGTGCCCGCCTCTGTCTTCTCCCCCTCCCCAGCCATTCAGTTCCGCTCACTCCTGACTTCGTTAGGTAGGGCCCAGTGTTTTCTCTAATATATCTTTATTTATGAGGCATTGAAACTGTCTTTTAAAGTCTGTCAGTAGTTTTATTAGGACTCTCGCTGTCTTTTCCATGTTCTGGTAATAACGGAGCTCACATTCTGAGTGGTCTTCTCTTAACTTTAATTTCCCCATAACCTTGTTATTTTTAGTGTGAGATTTTGTAGAACATGAGGAGGTTTTCTTCCAGGAAATTTTCTTCAAGTCTTAATAGAAATTCTTGAGCAAATTTTCAGGGAAATTTTATCATGTTGTAATAGAAGTTTTTGAACCAACTCAATTCTATACATCATTTATTTAAATTATAAATATTTTTTCAAAACTAGTTGGTTGTAAACAGTTCTTTTTAAGATGCATGCATGGCAGCCTTTAACATTGGTAGAGCCCTGAGATGATCCCTAGGACCTGCCCCGTCCTGATGCTTGCTATGTAAGATTTTACCTGGGAAAGCATGACACACGTGTCACAGACACACATGACGTGCATGTCTATTCACCACAGACACACACGACATACATGTCACAGACACATACATGAAACTCATCTCTACTAACCAGAGACACACACGACACAGATGTCACAGTCACATGCATGACACACATCACAGACACATGCGCAACACACATGTCTACTTACCGCACATAGGGAACCAATGACAAACCAACATAGACTAAACTTAATGTCTATTTCTTTTCTACTGCTGTGACAAAACAGGCAACACATAAAGCGTCTTTCATTGGGTTTATGGTTGTAAAGGATTAGGAAACATGATGATGGAGCAAAGGAATGGCAGCAAGAACATCTAAGAGTTCTTGTAATTTAATTTACATCTAAATTAGGGCAGGAGGCATTAAAAAAAAACCCTCACTGGAAATGGCCCAACCTTTTGAAATCTCAAAGCCCATACCCAACAAGGCAACACCTCTCAACCCTTCCTAAACATTTCTACCAGTGGGGTGGGTGTGGGGACCAAGTACTCAAACATATAGACTATGGGGTTCCATTTGCATCAAAATGACCATATATGGCTGACTAACTAGTTTAGTGGGATTACTCATGAGAGTGTAGCTCAGAGGTTACTCGCAGGAACAGAGGTAACTTAAGAAAGCTGCATTCCTGTAGATCTCTGCATGACTTGTAGTCAGCTCTACAGGTCAGACAATCTCCCCCAGGCAGCTTTATCTTCTCTCTAGTAAGTCTTAACTACTTCCATAATCTTGAGAGAGGTCCTATGTGTCTTGTTAGTTTCAGGAAATTCTTGAGACTTGTAAATTGTTTACTTCCTAAGTCTCATAAGCCTCCTCTTCCCTCCAGGGCAAAATGTTTCCATGAAGAAGAAATAGCTAACAACAACATGTAAATTCTGTCTGCTCCCTTAGAATGTGAGCAGGACCTGTGGATATGCTGGATCCCACTGCCTTGACATTCTGTTAAGGGGCAAAAGCAAGATTCTTACAGATGAAATTGTAGTCACTAATCAATGATGCTGAGTTATTCAAAAGGGAAATTATTCTGGGTGGGCTTAAACTAATCATGTGAGCCTTAGAAGACACCCTGATGTTCAGTGATGCTCTCCTGATCTTGATGAGACAAGACACTGTAAGTTTCACAGGTAGGAGGAAGCTAACTCTGCCATAAAGCTTGGGATAAGATCTCAGGTCTGAGTAACAAATACATGGATTGAAACTGTGAGATACACTGAGCAGAGCCCCTGCTGAACTGCATCAGGACACCTGATTCAGGAAAACTTAAATAATAAATGAGTGTTGTTTCAATTTGCAAAATTGATGGCCATATATGAATAGAAAATTCACCCACAGGGAAAGAGACAGCTCATAGGTAAAATGTATGCCCTGAAAATCTGAATGCCTAGGCTAGAGAAATGGCCTGGCAGTAAAGAGCACTTACTGCTTTTGTAGAGGACCCAATTTCAGTCCCCAGCATTCTTATTGGGAAGCTCACAACTGCCTATAACTCCAATTCCTGAGGACCCTATATAGTCACAGACATATGTATCTCCTGCCCGCCCCCGCCCCCACATATACATAATTAAAAACAAAACAAATCTTTAAAAATATAAAATTTACACTTGAGGTGTGTGTGTGTGTGTGTGTGTGTGTGTGTGTGTGTGTGTGTGTGTGTACATGTGGAAGCCAAAGGACAACTTCAGATGTCATTCCTCAGGAACCATCCTCCTTGATTTTTGTGACAAAGTCTCTCAGTGACCTGGAAGTCACTGAATAGGCTAGGTTAGCTGACCAGTGAGCCCCAGGGATCCTCACGTCTCCAGTTTCCCAGTGCTAGGATTACAAGTGCATTTCAGCATGCCTGGTTTTTTTGTTTTGTTTTGTTTTGTTTTTGTGTGTGGATGCTGGGCATTTAACTCAAGCTTGCCAAGCAAACAATCAACTCCTGAGCTATCTCAGCCTTCAAATAATTTTTTATCTCCCTCCCTTTTCATTATTTCAGTTTGGGGAAGTCATTTATACAAAAGGCACAGAACTCAGAACCTGAAGGAAGCTTGGACTCACTAGATTTCCTCCTTCAAAATTTCTATATGATTAAGTTGCTATGGGGGCTGGATGGCTGGGCCGTTAAGAGTACTGCCTGCTCTCCCAAAGGTCCGGAGCTCAATTCTCAGTAACCACAAGATTGTTCACAACAATCTGTAATGAGATCTGGTACACTCTTGAGGAAGATACCTGGTCAGTCGTCCTCATCTTAGATCATAGAACACAATATGGAATTCAACAAAACCACCATATATGGGTTGCCTATGCAAGCTTCACACTTTCCAGGGCATAAATTTCATTTTCATTTCAAGTTGCTGTGGGTAATATAAACTATCAAGTACATGCTGGAATGAAGGATTTCCAGCACACACACTCAAAGATGTGGGGCACAGAGATAAGCAAAGCATATGCCGTAATGAGGGGAAGTGTTAGAAGGGGCTACTTGTTTGTCCCAGCCACCCAGAGCTGAAATGATCACACAGAAACTGTATTAATTAAATCACTGCTTGCCCCATTAGCTCTTATTGGCTAACTCTTACATCTTAATTTAACCCATTTCTAGTAATCTGTGTATCACCACGTGGCTGTGACTTACCAGGTAAAGTTTCCAACATCTGTTGTCAGCGGCGGCTCCATGGCTTCTCTCTGACTCCACCTTCCTTCCACCTTGCTATAGGCCAAGTCAGTTTCTTTATTCATTAACCAAGACAAAAGAACCTCCCACATCAGGGGGTCCCAGGGAAGGGTTCTCAGAATTATAAGCAGATGCCAGGGTATGACAGACAGAGAATTGGACATAGTCACACAGAGAGAAACAGAAGTAGAGGCCGGGTATTAGGAGAAAAAGGTGCCCCTGAGCCTGGAACAGGGCCCAAGCTGGAGAAAGGACAGAGGCTCATTGGTCCCATGCTTTGCAGATCAGCTCTCCTCACTTATACAAACCAGAATCTCCTTCCACAGGAGGCAGGCATTCTAGTTTGCTTTCTGCCGCTGTCATAAAACACTGAGCAAATCTGAGCGGACGGAGAGTTTACTCCATCTTGTAGGTTAGAGTCCATCATCAGCTGCCTACATAGTCTAGCACAACCTGCATAGGGATGGCGCTGCCCACACTGGGCTAGGCCTCCCTCTGTCTTCTGGCAATTTTCTTTGTGTCTTTCCTACTGCCATGATAAAACATCATGACCAAGGCAACTTATAAGAGGAAGCATTTAATGGGGACCTACTGCTTTCAGAGGGTGAGTCCGGGGCTGCCGTGGAGGGAAGCCTGGCCACGTGCTGGAGCAGTGGCTAAGAGTTTACATCTAATGCATGAACTCAAAGCAGAAAGGGCGCTAACTGGGACTAGTGTGGGCTTTAAAACCTCAAAACTTACCCCCAGTGACAAGACGTCCTCCCACAAGGCCGTAGCTGCTGATCCTTCCCTCACAGTCTACCATCTGGGGACCAAGGAAGCCTTTCTCGTTGAAATCACCACAGCAATTAAAAAAATGTTGGGGCCAGGCAATGGTGCACACCTTTAAACCCAGCAGTCTGGAGGCAGAGGCAGGTGGATCTCTGTGAGTTTGAGGCCAGTCTGGTCTAGAGAGCGAGTTTCAAGACAGGCTCAAAAGCTACAGAGAAACCCTATTGTCAAAAACAACAACAACACAAAAAAAAAAAAAAAACCAGAGGAACAAAAAGAAAATGCCTCACAAAGGTGGTCCCAGACCAATCTGTTGCAGAATTCTTTTCTTCAGTTGGGGTTCCCTCTTCCCAGGTGGCTCAAGGTTTCTCTCAAGTTGACAGCTGAAGCTAACTATGGCAGATGATCTTCCTGCTTCAATGAGGGTGATCAAAATATTTTCACAGGATGACCTAGTCTGGACAATCCTTCAGTGAGAGGACCTCCCCAAGTGATCTTATGCTGGGTCAAGTTGACAAGTGAAGCTAACCATCCCAGCCTCCATCTTCTGTTCCAGGTGGTGAAAAGTAGAGACCTGAGCATAACGGGTAGACATTGCTACCCTAGGAGATATTGGGGCTCTATTGATTTGTCTGAATGGCCTAAAATCCACTAACATTTTGACTCAGTGGTGTGCTTATGATAGGGGTTCTCAGTTAACTGGAGGTTGGACATTGTTGAGAGAGATATCTCTGGGCTAGTTAATATTGATGGATCTTGGAAGGTCCTAGAACTACCTAGTTGACAAATTCCTGGATGTGACTGTGAGAGAGTTTCTACATGAGCTTAATTGAAGTGGGAAGACCCCACCACAAATCAGTGTGTGGTACCATTCCATGAGCTGGGGCCCTGTATCAGATAAAAAGATAAAATGAGGAAGCTCACTAAGCATCCACAGTCATCTCTGCTTCCTGACTGTAGGCCCAATGTGAGCAGCTGCCCTAAATTCCCGCTGCCATACCTGCTCCATCGTGATGTCCTGTACCCTGAAATTGTGATTGAAAAGAAATGCTTCCTTTATTAAGTTGCTGTTGTTGGGTGTTTTGTCATGGCAATGAGAGAAGTGACGAATACCACTTCCAAAGTCTGCCACTGAGCCTTGATTGTTTGGAATTTCACTCTCTTGGGGATAGTGTGTGTTCTATATTGATCCTAGTTTTCATTTCTGTTTAGAATAGTGACCTGAAGAGGGAGATTTTGGTGATTAAGAAAAGACCCCGGAAATCTGAGTGAATTTAATTAGCAAAAATTAACTTTTGATGTTATTGAATGATGGATCAGCAGTTGAGACTGTGTACTGCTCTGTCAGAGGACCTGAGTTCAGTTCCCAGAACCCATGCTGAGTGCTTCACAACCACTTATAACTCAAGCTCCAGGCAACCAGACACCCACAGGCAACTGCCCTCCATGAACATATCCATATACAACCATACATGGGCATACACAATTAAACCTCTTTTTAAGTTGACATTTGTTCCCCAGACTGTCTTTACACAGGTGGGACACTAGACATGCTTATTTTGGAAAGATATTCTAACAGCAAACAATTGGAAGAATTCCAGCACGATTAATCTGTCTTTAGAAAAAGGACCTAACTTGAAGGATCGCATTTCGGAGTAAACAATGTCATCCCCATAGCTCATCCCATAATACCAGCAGGAGAGGTAGAATCTAGCATTGCATTCCTTGGAGCTTCAGAACAACACACTGAACTTGGGACCATTCCACATGTCGAAATAAAAAGAAGGTAATTACCCAAATAATTTCACCTCTTTTTTTTCTTTCCAAACCTCTCAGCTGAAATAACCAGATAATTACAAATGGCTTATTTTGTATTCCAAGAGCATTTCAGGTCCTGTTTGAATTATTCATATGAATTCTTCCATTGTTCATCTTGACTTTCTCATATGGAACTATTCCAAGGCTGAGGAGGAAGTGTGCTGGCAATGACATCTGGACCCTGGATGAAGGCCCTGGAGTCACAGGAGAACATCAGCCAACTGGACAGCTGGCAACATCTTCATCTACTGACCAGGCAGATGAAATACAAGCCTTTCTGGTCCTGTTGTGGATGCTGCTTTTTAGATCCTGATCAGGAACTTACTGGGATCCTGTAGGATGCCCGAGTCCAGCACTTTGCTGCATGCAGGGCAATAATTATGCTCAATTACAGCCTAGCATGTGGTTTCTGGCGTATAAAAATCTCCCTGCGGCAAACCAATCTTTAAGGCAAAGAAGAGCCTGCTTTGGCCCTCTTCCATGCTGCTAAATATCCTTCCTTAATTCAGTCTCCAGAGGGCTTCCAACATTTCAGATCTCTCGCCCGCTGCCACAAAAATCCCATGTTAAATGATGGCATCGATATTTCCAGGGAACATTAAGACCCAACCTGATACAGGGATAAGTGAAGGATTCTTCCTGCCCCATCTCACAGAAACAGAGCTCTGTTGAGATAATGCAATGAGAAAGTAAGTCAGAAGTAAAGCTCAAAAAGACCTTACAGAAAACAGCCCCCCCATCTGGGGGTGAATGCAATGTGAAAGGTTTTATCCAAACCTACCTGTTTGTTCTCTTGTGTGAACACACCCACCAGCTGTTTCCAAAGAATAGGTGAAGTCAAGCCAGACGTATCGAAGAAACGCATGGAGAGCAAGGTGGGAGGTGCAGAGGTGTGGACTAACAGCTCAAAGAGCTATCCCGGTGAGACTCAGTCCTCCTCCTGCCTGCCTGTGCCTCTGGCATACAGGACGAACTGCTAAGGCGGAGGGCTGAAATGCATTTTAGGACTCTGTTCTCGCTTAGGAATCTGATCTGATATTGGGAATGTCACTAAAGTGTTAACTATTTTGATTCCGCTGTTGAAGATTCATTCAGGGATAGTGCAAGGATTCTAATTTAGATTATCTAGGAATTTGACCCTACCACAATATCTTAGTCACTCTCCCATCACAATGATAAAATGCCCCAATGAAACAATTTAACAAAGAAGGGGTTTATCATGGCTCTCAATTCAAAAGAACAGTCCATCATCTCAAGAAAGATAATGCAGCAGGAGCTTGGAGCAGCAGGTCACATTGCATCCGCAGTCAGGAGACAGAGAGCCCTGCTGTGCATGCTGCTCGGCTCTCTTCTCTGCTTGTACATCCTGGACCAAGCCACTGAACGGTGCTTCCCATAGTGAGTGGATCTTACATCTCTGTTAACACAATCAAGATAGTCCTACATAGGCACACCCAAAGGTCCATCTCCTGTCTGATTCTAAATTCTGTCAGTTAACCCTATCACACACAAGAAAGTAAGATGCAGCAAAATCTGGTGTGGAGTGCAGGAAAAAGGAGGGGAGCATGCTGACTAAGAAACTGGACTCAAGAAAATCACAGCTATGATTAGTAATATACAATAAAATAGCTATAAAAGTCTGTAATATTAAGAGTAGAATTATGGGTATCTCTCTATAAAATGGGCACAAATGAAAGCTACATATTGATTATCCAACTAAGCAGATGTTCTATAAAATGTTATATAGCACACAATAACACTATTGTAAATGTTATATAAAATTAATATCAGTCTTAAGTATCCAAACATTTTATATGCCTATAAAGAATTAAGAAGCAACTGGAGAAACAGCTGAGATGGCTCAAGATCAACAAATAGGATGCTTGCTTGGAGTGTCCAAAATATATCTTTTTCTTCCAGAAATCATCCCATAGCAAACAGAGATTTTCAAAGATAATCTCTTTATTCCAAAGAGCAGTCACCTGCAAGCTCCACAGATCTGCACTGGTGCCGCACATCTGATGCTGGGGAACATGAGTTTAAGATGTGTTGTGTTTGTTTATGCTGTGGAACATTTGTTTAACGATTCAAAGATGTGTTGCTTCCTTTTATGCTGCATTTGTTTAACTCTGTGAAGCTGTTACTTTGCCTGTCTAAGCCACCTGATTGGTCTATTAAAGAGCTGAACAGCCAATAGCAAGGGAAGAGAAAGAAATAAGGGGGCTGACAGGCAAAGAGAATAAGTAGGAGGAGAAATCTGGGAAGAGAGGTTCCAGGAGCGAGAAAAGGGGGAGAGGAGGACATCAGGGGCCAGACACTGGCTATACAGCAAGTCATGGAGTAAGAAGGAAAGAAAGGTATATAGAATAAAGATGGAAGCCCAGAGGCAAAAGGATATGGGATAATTAAAGTTCGGATACTGGCTAGAAACAAGACAAGCTAAGACTGGACATTCATAAGAAAGACTCCTTGCATTTATTTGGAAGCTGGGTGGTGGGCCACCCAAAAGTGGAGAATGAAAACAATTAACTCCAATCTGATGTGAGAATGAATATTCTTTACAGTAACCTATGGATTCAATGCAATCTACAAGAAAATTCCAATGACATTCTTCCAAGAACTAGAAAAAAGAATCTTTGACTAAACATGGAAGCCCAAAAGACTTGAGTAACTCAAGCAATATTTAGCAAAAGAGAAGCAATGAAGCTACCATAGTAATGGGTCTTAAACTATACTACAGGGCTATAGTAACAAAAACAGAATTGTACTGTCTGTCTGTCTGTCTGTCTGTCTGTCTGTCTGTCTCTCTCTCTCTCTCTCTCTCTCACACACACACACACACACACACACACACACACACACACACATAACCCATGAACGCCTAGATAGAACAGAGGTCCAGAAATAAGTCCACACAGCTCCATTGAAGAAGAGATCCTTTCTTAAGATGGTGCTGCAGTATCACACTGCCCTATAAACTCATCTCTCTCTCTCTACTGTAAACTAGTGAAGCTCTCAGGTCTCCTCAGAGTTCTTCTGTGCAGTGGTCAGCAGTTAACACAGAAACTCATGAATGGTCAGCTGAAGAGAGTGTCTGTGGAGCGCTCAGCACTAAATGGACATCTCTATCACAACCTCTCCCGGAAGACTCAGGTAACATGGTGGAGAGGAGAGACTATGGGAGACTGTTCAAGAGGACTGGGGCAAAGTGGAGTCTCAGGAAATAACCCAGCTGCGCTCAGGAACTCACAGCTGCTGTGGCTGCCTAAGAACCACCTGCATAAGGTCAACGGAAATCCTAACATGGTGCAGGGTGTTCCAATCCACACCCCGAATGAGGAGCTTTTGAAGGTAGATTGCTACCAATAGAGGAAGAGTCAGTTTTCTTTATTCCTGTGTCCACCATTAGGCTAACCATGCTTCTGTGGATAGTCCTATACCTGTGTGTATGTGGGGAGCACAAATTGGGCTTTCTGAGCGCATGAAGTAAGTGTAGGTGAGAAGGAAGCTGTCTGGGAGGAGTCACGGGAAGGAGTGAAAATGAATATAGTCAAAATACATTGTATATAGCATGGAAATCTCAAAGAATTAATAAAAAAGATACATACGATCTAAGTAAATACGTAGTGCTGGAAAGCTGAACTTCAGTGTGCGAAAGAGTGAAACCTTTCACAGGACAGTTCAAAACAGACCAAGAACTGGAGTGTCAGACCTGGAACTCAGACTAGTAGGAGGAAATACAGGTAAGATAAACTGTTTGCGAGTGCAAGGATCCTACTCCAATACCGAAGGGGATAGGAATGAGTGAGGGCTGACAAAGGGGATTGCATAAGATTCAAAACTTCTTTACAGCCCAGGAAACAGCCACTGAAACGAAGGAGCAGCCGGAAAAATAGGAGAAAATATTTGACAACTACACATCAGGCAGGAGATTAATAGACAGTATATATAAAGAACTATAAAACTTAAACACCAAAGCATCACTAACCATTCAATCAGCAAATAATCTAAATAGATCATTTTGAAAGAAGAAATACAATTGATTAATAAATATTTGGAAATGTATCCAACATCCATAGCTATGGGAAAATACAAATGAAAGCTGCTTTGGAATGCTGTCTAAGCCCAGTCAGAACAGCTACTGCAGGAAAGAGGAGCCTTCATTCACTGCCGACGAGAACGCAAACTTCTGCAGCCTCTATGAAAATCGTGTTAATTCCTCAAAACAACCAAAGTGGAAACACCTGTGACCCAACTGTACCACTCCTGAGTGTACATCCTAAAGACATGAAATCAGCACGCCATGGAGATACTTGTACATTCAAGTCTACGGCTGCTGTATTCACAGTATCCAGGAAATGAAACTAACCCAGATGACAACAGATAAGTGGACAAAGAAAATGGGGAGCATATACACAATGGAATTTTACACAATATGAAATCATAACAATTGCAGAATGTGTATACTTCTGGGAATCATTGTGCTAAGTGAATTAAGCCAGACTCAGAAAGAGAACCAACACACTCTAGTATACAGAACCTAAAACATGTGTGTGAGTGTGTGTGTGTGTGTGTGTGTGTGTGTGCACGTGTGTGTGTCCTAGCAGTAATGGGGCCTCTAAAGAGACACTTGAGTATCTCCCTTTGACTAACACATTATCAAAACCATGGACTCCAAGAAATTTGATGTCCCCAGGAATCTCATACTGGGGGAGGAAAAAGGCTAAAGCCTGGTGGTAGTGAAAGGGGGAACTTGTCAATCAAAGACACCCAAATATTTCCTGTACTGATATTTTCCTGGAAAAAATTATTTGTCCTGAAACAAAAGAACCTGACAGTCTTTAAAAAACAAAAACTTTATTTTATGTGCATTGTTGTGAAAGTGTCAGATCTTCTGGAACTGGAGTTACAGACAGTTATGAGCTACCATGTGGATGCTGAGAACTGAACTTGGGTCCTCTGGAAGAGCAGCCATGCTCTTAATGACTGAGCCATCTCTCCTGCCCCAGAACCTGAAAATCTTAGCAGATGCTCCCCAGACTCAGATCTACAACTCTAACACGACACATGGAAAGGCCTTGTATGCGGGTTCAAGAGGGACACCAAAGCGGGTTGCTGTGGGTATAGAGTTTATTAGAAGAGTTATTCGTGTCATGGACAGACAGACAGACAGACAGACAGTATAAGGGGAGCTCTAAAGAGGGAAAATCGAGACCCACATGGCAGAAGTGAGTATTTCTTAGTTTTACAGCACACACCTTTATCTAGGCTCTCTGGTTGCTAGGCAGGAGGCAGGAAAGAGGTGGGAGGTGTGGCCAGGATATTCCCTTGGATGTGAATTCACAACCAAAGAGAAAGATGCTAGCACCTGGAGTCTGTTCCTTAGAGACCTACAAATGACGCTCTTAGTAGTGGTTACTGGTATCCGCAGACGGGAAGTATGTGGCCTGGTAGCAGCTGGATTCTAACACTACATTCTTTTACTTTTAGGCAGGGTCTCTTTGAAGTCCTGGCTGTCCTGTCCTGGAATTTGCCATGTAGACCAGGCTGGCCTTGAACTCACAAAAATGTACCTGTCTCTGCCTTCCAAGTACTGGGATTACAGTCATGCACCACCAGACCTGGCCTAACATTACATTCTTATTCAAACAGACATGGAGATGACATGCTGAAACCTCTAATACTTTACACGGTAACCCCCTATTGAAAGAAAAATCACATGCAAGTGTTTAAAAAGGATGAACACTTTTTATAGCAACTGATGATTAAGTGAGAAATGCCTGCCAGTGTTTATAATATGTCACCTGAAGCAAATGTTTGGCATTCAAGAAATTCTCTGTGTGAGTTTAAGGCTAAAATTCATGTGGATGGAGAAATGGCTCAGTGGTGAAGAACACTGTGGTTCTTGCAGAGGTGCCAAATGCAGTTCCCAGCTTCCTCTTCTGGCCTCCATGGGCTCCTGCCTGCACATGGCGTGCATACAGACAAGGAGACAGACACATAATAAACAAATGGATGGATGGATGGATGGATGGATGGATGGATGGATGGATGGATGGATGAATGGAGGATGGATGGATAGATGGATAGATGGATGGATGAAATTCAGGCAGGAGAGCCAAGAGTCTCATCGTTGAGAAGCATCTCAACAAAACTTGTTCATCTGAAAGGTAGAAAGAACAGCTTTGGGGAAGAGGAAATAAGAGGGTATATCTTGTTTCACTGATGGCTTGGGCTTTCAGTGTCCTTAAAAACATGTATTTCAGTAAGAAAAAACCGAGAGAAGAAGGAGGAAGAGGGGGGAGGAAAACAGAAGACAAACCCCCTCTATTCCATTACCAGAGTCTGAGTAGCTTCTCTAGGTTTTATTCTTCCTTTATGCTTTTACTTATTATGTAAGTTTGAGATTTTCATGCTGTTAAGAAACAATTACATGCACACTTTAACTCGCCCTTTTATACGTGAGTACCTTCTCATCATTAAAAACTCCTACTAAGAAAAATCATGTACTTCCAAAGGGAAAGTGTGCCTCTGAGGGGGTGAGCTGTACCCTAAGAAAGGCTGGTGCTAAGTCCCTAGACTCTTTCAAGCAAGGGGGAAACCGATCCTGAGGTTCTGTGTCCACCCCTCCTCCGGTCTCACTCTGGCTGGGAGACAGTGCTACTGACTCCTGCAGAGAGCAGCTTCTCTCCCTCCCCCACCACAGTGAGGCTGTCTGGTTTCCTCCTTGGAAGGTCAATTTCCACCCACGCAAAGAAGGGCAAATAAGGTCCTCATTTCTGCTATGGCTCAAAGAGGGCCCGTAGCAAATCAATTGCATTTCTTAGGGACCTTTTGGTAGGGAAATGAATAATAAGAGGGGGTGGGCAGCACGCTCTCTGGAATTTTAAGACATATTTGGGCCTCTCTGGCATTCATCTCCAGAGCTCTCCTCACTTGTTTCTCACGTGTTTTGCCTTTGACTCTGAGTTCTTTGCCAGCATTTTGCATGTGAAACCTTGGTGGGTATATGCGGGCCACAAGAGGCACTTTTTGAGATTCTTGGTAGCACTCCCCTATTCTGTCTGATGTACACTCGTCCCCCAAGAGAAGGCAGCTCTGCCCCTCCCACTGTTGCTACCCTTCACTATCCTGCTAGTACTGAGGGCCCTGGGAAGATTGCAAAAGGGGGATGATTAATTGTGTGACTTTTTCTGGGTAAATTGAACAAACATCTGTCTGCCCCCAGATAGGCACCAACAACAGACTAAAGAAATGATTCCACCAACTACAACTTGGTGAACCAGTGAGCTTTCTGGGGTTATCCACTGGAGTATGAGTGAGGAGTTATTTACAGGGGCAGGGATGACTCACAGGCGGCAGCAGCATCAGTGACAGACCACAGCACTCTGTGGGAGAAGGCCTTAAGAGCTGCATCCCTGGAGCTCTGGGCAGGATTCACAGGCATCTTAGGACGATTATAAAGTCTCCTCTTCCCAGGAGTCCTTCCTGCTATAAAGTCTTGGAAAAGGAGGGACCTTGTGAATCTTGTTTGTGTCAGGAACATTTTGGGATTTGTAAGTTGTTCCCTTTCTGGTATTAAAGAGCCCGCCTCCAAGATGGAAGTCTCAATTCAGAGGAAACTGAAGTTCAGAGATGGGGTTGGGGCAACTGGCGCTAAGTATAAGGTTGATCGATGGAAACTTCTGTGTCTGTGGAGAGATGGAGTGTTGTGGGTCCAAATTCTCTTGGGCTAGCTTACCCCCATCGCACACAATAGCCTTTCATTGTTCTCTGCGTCTGACCTAACATTCTTTTGGACTATGAGAACATATCCCTGACTTCCGCCAATCCAAAGGCTAAGAATATAATCAGATCGTACCTGAAGCCTACAATAGATTCCCCTGCTTTGCTGTAACCACCTACCTGGGGTTCCCACTCATGTATTTGAGAAAAAAATACTGATTTATACTTCTATTTGCTGTGTTAGTGTAGAAAAGTAATGAAACTATTATCACTTTCAAACATGGGATTTGGGGAAACTTACTTCAGTGTTCTTGGGCCGTAGTCATTGATATTTGGCTCCAGAATAAACCATCTCTTATTCCAGCTGTGCCTTTGTGGCTATAGTAGTTTGCTTGTTAGGTAAATTCAACTTGTTTCTGGAATTCAAGTTCCTGACCGACCCAACACCCTCATCATACACAGCGTATGATGAGAACTCTGTCCACCAGAGACTTCTCACTTCCCGGAGCCCATGTCATATACTACTTAACCCCAAGTTTCTTTTAAAAATTTTTATTATAATTTTTAATGTGGGGGGGGGTATACCAGAAGCCAGAGGACAGCTCTGTGACGCCATTTCTCTCCTTCCACCTTTATGTGGGTGGTAGGGACTGAATTCTGATCACCGGGCTCTGTGGCAAACACCTTTACTTGCTGAACTTTCTCCCTAGCCCAGAAACTCTTTGAAGAGCAATCTGTGAATGCCTTTTCAATTAAGAGAAATCTTCCTTTTGGGGTTAACTTGAACTTTTGACTGTAGAGAGGCTGATTTCCTCCAAGTGAAAAATTAGAGCAGCAGGCAGGAAGGAGGTCAAAGGTGCTGTCCCTGCCACTTCCTCAACCCCAGGGAAAAGACTGCAGACAAACTCCAAGCGCACTGAACTTTTTGATGGGAGGCAGAAACAAGGTGTTCAGACACCAGGAAAAACTCCTTGACCGGGCTCAGAAGAGAAGGGTTTCCAGGGCTCCAGTGCACAGCAGCACACACCAGTGAATCACCTTGTGCTGGGTAAATTGTTTTGTTGACATGTGTATTTGAAAATGAATTTATTCATTTTGCAAGTTTAACAGCCATACCTTGTCAGGATGAGCCAGGCTTCTGGAGTGATCCTGAGCATCCTTGCGTGCTTCCTTTCAGCGTGAGTATGAAATAAGAGTCTTTATCTTCTCAGGCTAGGCTGACTAGCAGAACGTAAAGTCATTGTTTGCTGAGTTTGAACCCTCAGAACACATTTTTAAGAACAGTCATGGGGGCATGATCTTACAACCGCATACTGGAGAGGCGGACACAGCTGGGCCCCTGCAAACTGCCTGCCAGCTGCCTAACCTACTGGATGAGTTCCAACACCGTAAGAGAGCCTGTCTCAAAAACACAAGGTGGATAGCACCCCAGGAAAAATAGCTGAGGTTGTCTTTGGATTTCACAGACACACACACACACACACAGAGAGAGAGAGAGAGAGAGAGAGAGAGAGAGAGAGAGACACTAACACACACACGCACACACACACACACACACTTCTTTTCATTTATAAAGATACATCTTGGGTTCTAATTAATAATCCTCAATTGAGGAAACCGAGGCTCACAGTGATCTATGTGCTCAAAAATACAGCCAATTAGCAGCAGATTCAAGACTTTTAACTTCAAATGGGGAATTACACTAAATGACCCCATTAGATAACTGTACCCTTTGAAATCTACATCATGGTCTACCAATTACTAAGGGTCTATTGTACCAGGTACTTTACATATAGTTTTTCTTTTAATCCTCACATAAAATCTCCAAGCTAAGGATCATTAATGGATGTCATTGAAGTGTTTAAATAATACTATTATGTAGCACTTATGGTGTTCTGAGTACTTCCTGGATATTATCTCCAATTTCACATAACCTTTTGCAAGATCTCCTTGCCCTTGTTTCATACGGGTCTCCGGAGATGAAGGGACTCCGTAGGTTCCCAGAGCGAGGAAGTGAGTAGGGCTGGATCCAGATCTCAAAGCCTATGTGTTACCCCACTGCTGCCCATGTAAGAACCTGTGCCAGCCCAGATTAATACCCATATAGTCTTCTTCCTTGGTGGCTTTGTTGGGTGCCACAGTACCCCGTGGCATTAAGTAACTAGCTCAAATGATGGAGTAGCTTGTCTAAGGAGACTGATGTTTCCAGGAAGGGCTGAGGTCTGAGCCTAGGACCTAGCCTTTCACTTAAGAATGGCTGGTGTCCAAAACAAAGTCATAGCAATTATCCTGATGTTGTTGATATTATATGCTGTAAAGTTGGTGGAGAAGAACAGCCAAGGGTGAGCGGCCTGGCAGCAGCATGGACTCTGTTTAGTGAAACACCAGCCATGGAGACCTCTAGAGGAGACTCAGAGCCACCACCCACTCACAGGGGAAGGGGAAAGGGAGTTGAAAACTTGCCATATGTGGCCCACAGTAGGCCGGTAGGCCATCGTGTAGGGTGGCTGGGGAAATAATGTGAGTGTTGAGTTGAAGAATGTCAGATGCCCAATAAGCATGTCTCATGGTCAGCTGTTACGGGGGTTGAGAGAGTCAGGAGCGAGCCAAGGCACTACAGTTCTGGAGACGAAGTTATTTTATTTGAGGAAATTGTCATTGTTTAATCAAAATTGAAGAGCTTTATGAAATGATGTGACCATGGCTAACATCAGTGTCCTCTGCGGTATGATCTATGAGCTGTCTATGTGTCATAGAGAGAGGTCTAGTTGCCTGAGTGAAATGGCCCACATTCTGCACAGGGCACGAGCTCATGTGGAGTCATGAGACTTGGGAGATTTCTTGAACACAGAAGCCTCACAGGGTTTGAGGAAATGACTCGGTTGGTACAGTGCTTCCCTTAATTCCATCCCCAGAAGCCACAGAAATGTTCGCCATAGTGGTGCAGTTTGGCATTTTGGCATTGGGGAATCAGCCAGGAGGCTCCCTGGGGCTTGCTGGTCAGCCAGCCTAGCCTCATTCACAAGTTTCAGGTTCTGGTGAGAAACCCTCTTTCAGAACTTCATTAATTATATAGACACAAAATTTTTTAAAATCTAGGTAGATGCCTCTTGAGGAAGGACACCAAAGGAAACTGCTGGCCTTTGTGGGCCAGCACATGTACCTGCACCCCCCCCCCACTCACACACACCACAGAAACAATCATTTCAGAAGGCGGTGGGTCCCAGCCCCATTCTACCATTATTTGAAGAATAACCTCCAGTGTGATAGGACGTTGACATCAAAAATAATTCACCCAAAGTGATTTCTCTTACTTGTAAGTTATTATCTTAATCTGTTCAGGTTTCTCTGAGAAGAGACAATGAACTGGGCATCTCATTAAAAGCACACAACAAACAGAATCTCACAAAGGAGTCTCCCACAGTCCTGGAAGCTGAGAAGGTCAGGGTCAAGGCGTCAGTAGGCCTGGTGTCCCCAGAGAGCTGCTGCCTGCTTCAGACACGGCTGCCCTTTCACTGTGAGCACGTGGTGCAAGGGCAAAGGATGATGCTGGGGTCTCTTTTGTCTTAAAGGACACTGGGCACTCTTTGAACAAATATCCTTCGTTGCTGTCAAGTATACCAAGACAAAATCAAAAGCTCATTTTAGATCATTTCCAAAAACAATGCTGAGCCAAGAGATTAGAGACTGGAGGAAAGAGCATCAAGATTAAGATACAAAACAGCAAGTTCACACCGCAGCCCGGGAACCATTTCCAGACGGACCGCGCGTATCAAGAAGAGCCCCAAGAAGAGCTTGCTCTAGAGAAATGAGGGCGGGACCGTAGAAATGACCTGCAGAGGGTCCTAGGCTCCTGGCCTGCAGTTTCTTAGCATATGCCTTTCTCATTCGCTGGCCTGTTCCCACGTGTCTTTCTCTTTCTTAATAAGACATCTCTGTTGCTATTTCTAACCCCTACCATGGTGCAGTTAGACAGAGCACGCAATACACAGGCTCCTAGCATCACAAACACTCCAAATTCAGACATAAGCCAGCACCGGCGACAGTCTACACAGAAGTATTTTCCAGGAAATCTATCCATTGTAGATAGATCCTCCCATCGTCTCTTAAAATGTTGATGTGATTCATTTTGCTTTGAAAACGTCAATGCCGTTTTCCCCCACAGCTGCACCGCAGTGTACACACACATGCTCAAACAACATTAGTCTCATCAAAAAATTACATACACAAACAGACTGAGGGTGGGTGTGGATTCAATCAGAGCAGCATTGCCGAGAAAGCCATCCAGTCATCCCGGGAAAGGACGGGGCTGGGTCCTTTTCTCAGACTGATACAAAACTAAAGCCCCAGGAAGGCAAGCAACTTAACCATAAAACTAAACAAATATAAATAGGACTTCATGGCCTGAAGAGATTTCACTCATAGAATAATTTTTAAAAAATAAAGTAGAAAACTGAAAAAAAATCTATGAGTTTTAGTCAATCGAAAATTCATCTAAGAACAGCAAGACTGGGGGAGCTGATCCCGCACCCCAGGTCGCCCGAGGAAGGACAGAACCTTCTCCTCTTGGGGCAGTCCTGATGCAGATTCTCACTGGAGGAACAAGCCTCACCTGGGGTGGACTATAAACGCTTCCCTGGTACTGTTTCCATCAAAGAGACAATGCCAGCACAAAATGGGTAGAGGGTTGTGGAGTTCTGCAGCCCAGGGGCTTTCTCCTGTCAACTCAACAGCGTGACTCCCCCCTTAGAGGGAAGAAGAGGTAGTTGTTCTAAGCATGACTGACCACAGCCTAGGACACAGGTCTAGGGTGCCCCAAGTTCCATCCAACACGGCAAACGTTTCGTGGAGGATTTATAGTTATAAAACAAATAAAAAATAAAGGTATTTTTCAATAAATTGGTGGAAACATCAACTGCTGTCCTGTGTGGGCTACACACAGGGAGAAGCTCTGTGGTAGCCTCAGATGCCATCTGATGGTATTCATAGCTTTGTGGTGGTGGAAACTAAGGGTCTACTCCTACATTACAAAAGTCAAGGCTTCAAAAACAGTGGTGGACACACACAGATAATTGAGAGGCTAAAGACAGTCCCAGGTCATCTGTAATTTGACTTCGGATCTGACCATTCCAGCCTCTCAACAACACTGAGGTGCTAACCAGTCAGTTAGCCTTCTAGAATGTTCCATGTTGATATGGCTTCTTCCTATTTGTTCACAATTATATTTGAGTCACATAGACACCAGCCAGAATCTAATGGGGAAACGAGACGACTACGGATGGTCTCCATATGGTTTCTAAACAACCCCAGCTGTTTGACACTCGCAAACTTGTTCAAGGGACACTCAAGAGCCTGTGGAGAGAGACGTCAGCAGACCTGAACAGTGACAGAACACTGGACACACTCTGAAGTCACCCAGAACCGCTGTTCAGACCACTCTAAGTTCATGAACACAACCTCACGTTTACCCCTGTCTAACCTGAGCTACGCAGAGAGAGGCAACCCGGGGAGGCCAAACTAAAGCTCATCAACACAAGGGCAAAAAATCTGAGCAGAGACATTATCAGTTAGATACTGAAAAGAGATTGGGGCTGTGTGTGTGTGTGTGTGTGTGTGTGTGTGTGTGTGTGTGTGTGTTTGTATTGCGTAGGAATGTATGGGTGCATGTGTGATGCAAGTGTGTGTGTGGAAGTGTATGTGGAAGTAGGTATGTGTGTAGGGTGTGTGTGTGTGACTTAAGTATGTGTGTAGGGTGTGTGTGTATGGAGTGTGTGCAGGGGTAGGGGTGTATGTGTGTGTACGGATGAGTGTTTAAGGGTGTTGTGTAGGGGTGTGTTTGTATGGAGTGTGTTTAGGAATAGGGATGTATGCATGTGTGTAGTTATCAGAGTGTGTGTGTGGTATGTGTATGGCGTGTGTGTGTGTATGGGGTGTGTGTGTAAGGGTGGAAAGGGGAAAGGGGAATCCCCAGTTGTCATTCCGCAAGTACTTCCCCCTTGTGTTTTGGCCTGGAGCTCTAGGCTAGGCCAATCAGGCAGGGAGTCCCAGGAATGCCCATTTCTGCCTCCCCAAGACTGACACTGCAAACACACACCATGCCACATCCAGCTTTTCTGGGTCCTTGTGTTCCTGAACAAACTCTTTACTCACCGGCCTATCATCCCACTTTGGTTTCTTAATGAAAGCCATATGACAAGGGTAAGACAGAATCTGAATGTGTTTTGAATTTATATTTCCCTCGTGGCTAGGATGGTGAATATATTTTCATATGCTTATTGGTCATTTGTACTAAAAGGATATAATACACTTGAAGAAAGATGTCTTTATGAAACCTGTCACCAAGAAAAATTTATTTAAAAAATTATGTGCAAAACTATCTGAATAGTTGATACTAGAAAACTTCTTCAAAACTAAGAGACAAATCTTTATGGCCTTCAATTATTATGAAACAACAATTAGGTTTGACATCAAAAATACAAGCTAGAAAATAAACTATTGATGAATGATATTTTCAGAAAATTTAAACTTTTTTTACTCTTCAAAAGATAACATTCAAAAAGGAACAAGGCAAATAAGGTTGGAGACAATATTTACAAATCAGTTATTTGATCAAGGATTTTACCCAGATCATTAAAAGAATTCTCTAGGGCTCGGTAATTAGCAGACATTTTAAAAATGTGTCAAAGACTGTAATAGACATATCACCCAAGAAGATGTATGAATAGCTGTGGAGGACGTGAAAAGATGCTCGATGTCTTTTTAATAAGAACAGAAATGCAAATTCCAAGCACAATGGGCTTGTCTCTCTATACCCACCCTCGTGACTGCCTAGACTTAAGAGTCTGAAGATGCCAAGCACTGTGAGGATGCACTGGCAGGCTTCAAAACTATCACAGCTGCTTTGGAAGAGAAGTTTTACTGTTTGTCTACTTACGTAATGTGTGCGTGTGTGAGAGTGTGCGTGCTCCCGCCACCATGTATATGGAGGTCAGGGGACAGTACCAGGAGTCAGTCCTTGCCTTCTACCTCACTGAGGTAGCCTTGTTGATCCTGCTGGTGCTGTGGGTGCCAGGCTGGCTGCCCATGATGCTCTTGCCTCAGCCCCCATCTTGCTGTAAATGTGATAGAGTTGTTGGTGCCTTCCACAGCACTGGACTTATATGTGAGTTCCCAGAATCAGTTGCGTGGGTAGCATCTTCATCTGCTGACCCATATTCATAACCCCCCTCCCCCCCCACACACAATTTATACTTAACAGATGATCCACCAATTCTCCTTTTAAGTCGGGGGCGGATGGTTTGAAGGCTAATGTCTACCCAAAGACATGTAAATATTTGAAGCTGCATTGCTCATACACAATAAACAAGGATTTGGAGTGGCCAGATTCCATTAGCTCATGATCAGATGAACTAAGGAAGCTATGTGGTGGAATGCCATTCAATAAAAGAGCACCTACTGATATGACAGCATGAGAAAGCTTATTGATACTATAGCAGGGATGAACCCTCAGATACCACAGTATGAGTAAAACTACCAAAACTGTTGTATGGACAACCTTCCAACAACTCAGTGTGGACAACCTACCAACTTCCTAGATAAATAACCTACCATGGTTACTACAACAGGACAACCTACTGACACCTGGACTGGATAACCTACTGGCACTACAGCACACACGTTAAATGAAAGAAGTCAGGCACAAGACAGCACATGTTAGCATTTATGTGAAATTTCCAGGAAGGGAAACTGATTGATAGAAATAGAAAGCAGATTGTTGAGTGCCTGGGGTTGAGGGTGCATGTAAGAAAGAACTGTGGGCTGGGGAGATGGCTCAGCTGGTAAAATCATCTTGTATAAGTATGGCAAGCTGAGTTTATCCCCAGTACCCATGGTGGAGAATGAAGAGACTCACACCTGAAAGGTGATCTGTTCATGCTCACACTATATACACACACACACAGAGGGAGAGCCTTAATCATTGTTCTGTTGCTGTGAAGAGACACCATGACCAATGCAATTCTTATAAAAGAAAGCCTTTAGTTGGGAGCTTGTTTATGGTCTCAGAGGTTTAGTCCATTGTCATAATGGTGGGAGTATGGTAGCAAGCATGGCAGACATGCTGATGGAGAAGTAGCTGAGAGCTACATCCTGCTCAACAGGCAGAGAAAGAGAGAGATTGGACCTGGAACGGCTTTTGAACCTCAAAACCTATCTCCAGTGACATATTTCCTACAAAAAGGATACACCAACTCCAACAAGGCCACACTTCCTAATCATCCTTCTAATCCTTTCAAATAGTGCCACTCCCTGGTGACTAAGCATTCAAATATATGAGCCTATAGAGGTCATTCTTATTTAAAAAATCTTTATCAAATAATTCAGATTTGCATACATACCACGCACACACACACACACACACACACACACACACACACACACAGACTCCCCAGGGTAGGAGGAGAAGTGTCTTAGGGTTCCTATTTCTGTGAAGAGACACCATGACCATAGCAACTTTTCTAAAGGAAAACATTTAGTTGGGGCTGGCTTACAGTCTCGGAGGTTTAGGCCCTTAGCATCATAATGGGAAGCATAATGACATGCAGGCAAACATGGTGCTGGAGAAGGAACTGAGAATTCTATATCTGGATCTGCAGGCAACAGGAAAGAAGACTGTGAGCCACTAGGCCTGCCTTGAGCTTCTGAACAAAGCCCAGCCCCCAGTGACACACTCCTCTAACAAAACCACACCTATTTCGATAAGGCCACACCTACTCTGACAAGGTCAAACCCCCTAATAGGGCCACTCCCTATGGACCTATGAGGGTCATTTTTAGCCAAACTACCACAGGAACCAAAGGCCTTGACAGGGTCTGCCTGAAAGGTTGAGACTTTTGTTTTTATAGGAGGGATGGATTTCTTTTCTCCCTTTGAATCGGTTGAGCTGTCCCAGTGGATAATCTGAAAAAACACACAAAAGTTAATTGGTTCCTACCATGAGAACCAGTGGGAGATTCAAGTTCCATCTCTTTGGCTTGGAAGAGCGAGAACCACCAAGAAGTCAGCCATTTTAGATGTTTACGTGACAAACACATTTATCTCCCTAGAACCTAGTTTCCCTGTCTGTCTACAGGAGTCTGTCTGACCCCCAGGCCCCTATGACCTTCTACAATTTATAGAAATAATTGAACTGATTGCTCTTAACTGAAATTTTTTGCATATAATTCTACCACCATACTGCTGCTAAATAAAATGAAAATGAATTAAAAGTGAAAAACCACCAGAAAAACCTGGTATGTTTTTATGAAACATTTCAGGATCGGGTGGTGCAGGAACAGCCTGAGAAAGATAAAAGCAGTGGTTCATTTTATCTTCCTTCAGCCCTAAGGCACAGAGGCAGAGCATCCAAAAGCGGGTCCTAAGTAACTGACAGTTTGCTAAAGCTGGGAGCGGAAGGAGAGAACAGGAAAGGACCAAAAGCATCTCAGGGCATAAGTGGGCGAGATCAGCGCACTAAGGAAACACTAAAAGTCCACTGAGTTTGGCTGAGCGTGGTAGGCGGGTGGACGTGTGTGCCTGGAGTACAGGCAGGTGCCAGCTTGGAGGATACAGGCTTGGAATTCACTCGTCGCCGTGTATAAAGCGAACATGGTGCTCATGAGGGCACGCGTCAGGTGTGAGCAGAGCAGGACAGTATGTGGTAAACAGCCACCTAGGGCCTCAGGAGGGAAAGACAGCAATGCGATGTGACAGCTATTCTTGATTTAATCAACCAGAAGACACACCCCTGGATCAGTCTATGACAGCTTCAAAGCAGGTTTGATGGAGGGGGAGGAGTCTCCCCCAGAGCGGGCGGGCAACAACTTCCACTGAGTAGCCCAGATCTAAAAAGGGTCACGGGGAGACCAACGCGGTTTGCCTGCCTGTGAGAACAGGCTGCTGGTGCCATCTTTTGATGACGTCACAGTCTAGTTTCTTTGGCTTTCCAATAGGGGATGTGGAATGGTCCGTAACTAGCAATCTTCCAGGCCTTTCGCACCTATTGAAGTTGCTAAGGCAGCTAACTAGCTTCCCGGATAGAGTAGTAAGTGGGTTCTCAGCCTCTAGTACCCAGACGGTCACTGCTGTCTTGCCCAGGCTGTCTTTGTTTCACTTCTGTCGATGTGGTAAAAATACGTTGGCAATCTGTAGCTTCCAGGAGAAAAGGCTTGTTTTGGCTCACAGTTCACTGTAAAAACTTGATAGCAGCAGCAGCAAGCTCGAGACAGCTTGCCACATTACACCCACAGTCAAGAACGGAGAGGAGTAAGTGCATGCGGTCCTGCTGTTTCCTGCTCCGATTGCTCAGTGCAGTTGGCTCCCTCTACTGTTGCACAGCCCAGGACCCAGCCCAGGAAACATCACCACTCCCATTCAGGGTGGGTTTTCCCACTCCAATTAACTCGATAAAGACAACCTTCCACAGTCAACAGGATCTAGATAAGCGCTCATAGAGGCTCTCTGCCCAGCCTCGTTGCCTTTGTGTTGCATTGATGAAACTAACAATCACACGGACCCTACTGTGTGTAAGCTGTTCTAGCAAATCCGTTTTTAAAAATGTATACATACACACTAGCAACGCTCTAGGATACAGTGTGGGTAAGAAAGCCTGTGCCTCTGTGAGAATCAGGTGAGAACAGATACACTGAGGGCGAACCACCCAAAATAACCCGCCACAGTTTACAGTATCTTCTAGATAGCAGAGGCAGAAAACATGACCGCCGTCAACCTTCAGGTTTTGATCTGATATGTATTACCTTTTAAATTATGGAATATATTGGAGTAGTACCCCTTTATCCCATGACTATCACAACGGGATTGAACATTGTGTGTGTGTGTGTGTGTGTGTGTGTGTGTGTGTTTAAAACATCATGCATGTGCCTATGGTGAATATTCATTAATTAGTATAATAAAAGATAGATAATAATAACAAGCAATAGTGCAGTGGACTGTGATGTGGCTCAGTTTATACAACACTTGTCTAGTAAGCATAAAGCCCTGGGTTTGCTCTCCAATAGTGCATAAATTTGTCATAGTAGCACATTCCTATGACGCCAGCACTGAGGAGTTGGAGACAGAAGAATCAGAAGTCTAAGGTCATCCTCCAACTACATAATGAGTTTTTTTGCCAGCCTGTTAGAGTACATGAGATACAAGACTCTCTCTCTTTCTCCCTCTGATATCTCTCTCTGTGTGTAATTATCTCTTCTTCTCTCTTCATATATGTGTGGTGTGTGTGTGTAAATATCTCTTCTTCTCTCTTCATGTGTGTGTGTGTGTGTGTGTGTTTGTGTGTAAATGCATATAGATAATTAGAACAATATACTATAATGAAATTAGCAGAATCACCATTCTTATGACTTGGAGATGCTGTCAAATATAATGAGGATAATTTGAATGCAGGCGCTGCGTTACCCCAATTGCCAGTCTGATCACTGAGACAAGTGACAGATGAAGAATGTGCTGGACAGTGCTACGATTCACGTCCCAAGCAGGGCAGAGTCGAACAGCATGAAATTTCATCATGTTTAATATCAGGTAATTAACAGCATGAATTGCTTGTTTCTTCCATTCTGTAGTTAGCCCTTTTGAACATGGTCAGCCATGAACACGGAAGCCTCAGACGGTGCAATGGTGAAGAGGCATGGCCGTAACATGATCCTAACGTGACACCATGTGAAAAGCCGCACGTTAAAACTCCTGCTCTTCACCCCCACCTCCCAGAGAGGACTGTTTTAGTGTCCCTTAGTGTCCTTGGGGGAGAGGGTGCCAGGGAAGCAGAAATTGAGAAAAATAGTGAGAAGGTGTACCGAACAAAGACAGGAGAACGTGGATGGAGCAGAAGGGGAGAGAAGGAGGGCAGGACTCGGGGAGGGGGGGGGGGGAAGAAGATAAAAAGCCAGACACGGGAAGGCTTGGTTACCACTTCTCGGCGCTATCCATCCTGAGACGGCTCGCTGTCTCTTTGCTCTCTCTCTTTCAAGAATAGCTGTCCTGACTTGACCCAAAAGCCATACATTCCTCCCATACCTTGTGCCCTCATAGCCCCTGCAAATGGGGGTGAGAGGGGTGAAGCTGGGTCAATGACAAGAGAACCATGCCAAGAAATGTTCAGATTTTTGAATAAGTGTAGATGTCCTGTTTGCTAGCAACCCATAAAGAACTATCCAGTATCAGGAACAGGTTATCCTTCCCTACTGTTTACAAAGCCATTCAGTCCTCTCAGTAAGGGCAGGGAATGAGCGCTGCTGTTGTCTTCTGGTCACAGGGGAGGAAACCAAAGAGCCAAGAGGCTAGGCATGTGGACAGGACCAGGTTCAAACCCAGGAGTCTGGGCTCCAAGTGCATCTGCTACCACATCATCAGAGGACTCCGCACACGGATGCAAGGCAATCCATACTGGTTTCTGTGTTCAGCAGATCAGGATAAGATCTGACTACAATTCTATCAAGGCTGAGAGCACTGTATCCTTTGTCAGTTCTAGATACAGGCTTGCTTCCCAACCGGGTTCTCAGGATTGTTAGGCAAGGCCTATATCCGCTCAGCTATTTCCTCAGCTCTCCGAAACAAAAATTTAAAGTGTGTGCGTGTGTGTGTGTGTGTGTGTGTGTGTGTTGTGAATGAAGGTGGGTGAGCATGGGTGTGTGTGTGAATGCAGGCTGGTGGAGTGTGTCTATGTGTGTGTGTGTGTGTTTCTGTGTGTGTGTGTGAATGCAGGTAGGTGAGCATGGCTGTGGGTATATGTGTGTGTGATTGCAAGCGGGTAAGCATGCATGTGAGTGTGTGTTTCTGCATATGTGTGAACGCAGACAGAGGGGAGTGGGGTTAGAGGACAGCTCTCAGAGGGTTCTTGGCTTTATCGCTCAACCCCTATGCAGATTCCAGGGGTTACACTCAGTGCATCAGGTTTGTGCAGCAACTTTTCCCCCACTGAACTACACATAAGTCCCTGGAATCTTTCTGTTTAATTTGTATAGTCTTTTTAAAAAGAATTTATTTCCTTGTACTTTGTGTACATTGGTGTTTTGCCCACATGTATGTCTGTGTAAGGATGCCAGATCCCCAAGAACAGGAGTTATAGACAGTTGTGAGCTGCCATGTGGGTGCTGGGAATTGATCCTGGGTCCTCTGGAAGAGTAGCCGTGCTCTTAACCACTGAGCCGTCTCTCCAGCCCCTTGTGTGGCATTGTTATTTGCTTGGTGTACATGTGCGTGTGCCTGCCATGGTACTCAGGTGCGTCCGTGACACACAGGTGTGTACACAGGTACACGGTGTCAGAGGATGTAGGAGTGTGTTCTGGAGATCACACGCCAGTTGTCCGGCTTTGTGGCTTAGTGGCAGCTTTAGCTATCTCACTGGCCCCAAAACACTTGTTGTCGAGACAGGATCTCACTGTGTAGCGTTGGCTGGCCTAGAACTCACTACATAGATCAGACTGACCTTGGCCACACAGGGATCCACCTGCCTCTGTCTCTGGAGTGCTGGAGTTGAAGCTGTGTGCCACTATGCCCAGCCCCCGAGCAAATTTTTTTTTTATGGAGAATTAAGAGAGAAAGTGATCTTTCAGAAGACTGGCTAAAAACTGCCACGGTGTTCCTAAGGGCAGAGTGGGAAATGTCAAGGCAAGCAGCTGTAGAATCATTAAGAACAAACTTTCCAAATGAGCCAAGAGTCCGTCACTGGTGACATCTGCACCTGAGTCCCCAAGCTGGAAGACAGAATTGGGGTTGCACGTGAAGGTAAAACTTTCAGAGCCTCCTGTGTCCCATCGCCTAAGGACAGGAGCATAAAATGTGTGTTGACGGGAGCCTCGTGGGATGGGAAGATGCCACAGCTTCCACCCACACTTGTCTTCCTCAGGTGAGAGGGCTTCTAGAGCATTCTCTCCATTCCGACTCTGGTTGTGCAAACCCTTCCGTGTGGTATTTGTTCATTTCTGGGTGAGTGAGGCAAGGGCCGTTAGTTCAGCTTCCTGGGGACCATTTTGCGGCTTTGCTGTATGGCCACAGATCACAGCTCTCCTGTGACTGCTTAGTGCATTTGGAACCACGAGGAGCTGGGTAATGGAGTGTGTGAGTAGCCACGTGATAATCAGGGAACCCGGTTTTCTTGTTTTCTTCTATGCCTTTTCCCCTGTAGGAAGCTCTTCTCACATTGTGTGTATGTGTGCATGTGTATATGTGTGTGTGTGCGTGTGTGTGTGTATGAGAGACAGAGACAGAGACAGACAGAGAGAGACACAGAGAGATGTGGTGTATGTGTGGTATATACACCTATTTGCTCCATGTACGGAGGTGTGAAGGCCTATACCTGCATTATTTGCCTCTCTGCAGGATCAATTCCTTGAGGTGGAGCTGGGAGGGAGATGCACTTGTAACAGATAATTAGCCCATTGATTCTTCATGAAGCTTGCCTTATTTCTCTCTACTGTGGAAGATTTTATAAAGATTCCCCCATTCATACCTCACACAAGGTAGGAATGGAGACCCCCACGTATGAGACAAATAACAAAATGCTTACCAGAAAACGCAGGGGCGAGTCTTCGCTGTCTCGGGTTTTACAGTGGAAGTCTAGGGACGCCATGGAAAGTTCCGGTATCAAATGGAAAGGCAGATAAAATAAACTTTAGGGAAGGTTACAAACTTTGGGCACTAAAGAGTTCTTCCAAAAGAGCGGAGACTTGCTACCCAATAGGAGAACGTGTTTTCCAGGACCCCCTGTTATCGGTTGCCCAGCTTAGCTTTTACCACCAGGTTGACACCACCTGGGATCATCTGAGAGGCGAGTCTGCACTGAGCAACTGCCCACCTCAGACTGGCCTGCGGGCACGTCTGTGAGGGGATTGCCTTGACTGATAATGGAGGCTCAGCCAGCCCAATAGACCCCGTGACCCAGGCAGACAAAGGAGCCGAGAATAAGCAGGTCTGCAGACCCAGCCAGTACCAGCATCCTCCGTGGTTCCTGGGGGATGTATTTGCTGCGAAGTGTGTTCTGTTTCCATGGTAAAGCTGTTGAAACAGCAAACAGGCCTGCCTTCACGTGCTTGCCTTGAGCTCCTGTTTTGACTCCTCAGTGATGGACTGAGGCCTGGAACTGCGTGCAGAAATAAACCCTTTCCCTCCCTGGCTGCTTTTGGTCGGGGTGTCTCCCCCAGCAGCATAGCGAAACCACAACAGTCTAGAGCTGCTCTGTGCTTGCTTCGATTCTGTGAGTATTTGGTGCGCCCATGAATCAGAGACTGAACGAGAAGTCAAAGAATTTATCTCGTTCTTGCCGCTCAACTTTCCAGGAATTTCCTTTCAAGTGCAGACAGAGGTTGGGCCACCATTCACCTTCTCATACAACTGCCTAAGCCAATATCACCCTAAGTCATCCTAGGGGATCAGTTCTACGACCCATACCCAGTGGCATTATTCAAGTTAGCCCCTCCTTAGCTGTTTGTTCTGCCCTGTCTCTCCCTGGCTGCAGAAGCTTCTAAAATCCCAATCTAGTCCTCTCTCTCATCCCTGTGCCCCATTCCTCCTGTGACCCCGTAATGTGGTGTGTCCCCTCCTCCTTTTAATGGCATTGGTCTCTTGTCACTCAGTCATCTCTATGAGTTGAACCTGTGAGTATAGTGAGACAAGCGCACAGAATATACGAAGAATTGCTACAACTCAACAGCGAAAAGATAACTAAATTTGGGAACCATCAAAAATCTTCAGTTGGTGTGTTTTCCTAGGAAGACAGGAATAGCAAACACACCCAGAAGAAAGAGCTTCGCATCCTTGATCATCAGAGAAATGCAAGCCCTGTTCTCAAGGCTGCCTGGCAGGATGAAGGAGCATCAGCCCTGATCTTGCTGCCTAAAACACTAGGTGTCTCATTTACCACATAATTAGTTACTTTTCTCTTTCTGTGACCAAATTCTTGACAAGAAGCAACTTGGTAAAGGAAGGGTTTGTCCCGGCTTACAGTTCCAAGAAATACAGTCCCTTGTAACAGGGAAGGCACAAAGACCACCACAGGGGCAGGAGACAATGGTCAACATTGTCTCTTCAGACAGGAAGTAGGTCTTGGCTGCAAAACTTCAAGTGACCCAAGTCCTCCAGTAAGACTGTGCCACCTAAAGGTTCTAGAGCCTTTCAAAGCAGTGCCACTAGCTGGAGACAGTGTTCAAATGCGTGAGTCTGTGGGAACAAGTCACGTTTAGATCATCGTCACAGAGAAAAAGGTTCATTGTTGTATTAGTTAGGGTTCCACAGAAACAGAAATGATAGAATGTGTATTTGCATCCATAATAATTTATTATGAGGTGTTGAAGATGAAAGCTTGGTCCCATGATGAATCGTGAGCAAAAGTGTAGATGCAGAAGTGGGATTCAGTCCAGTGTGAAAGCAAGAGTCAGTGTCAGAGAGCTGGTGGAGAAGGTTAGACTCCAGGCAAAGAGATGGTGGAGAAGGTTAGACTCCAGACAAAGAGATGATGGAGAAGGTTAGACTCTAGTCAGAGAGATGGTGGAGAAGGTTAGACTCCAGTCAGAGAGCTGGTGGAGAAGGTTAGGATCCAGTCAGAGAGATGGTGGAGAAGGTTAGGATCCAGTCAGAGAGATGATGGGGAAGGTTAGACTCCAGTCAGAGAGATGATGGGGAAGGTTAGACTCCAGTCAGAGAGATGATGGGGAAGGTTAGACTCCAGTCAGAGAGCTGGTGAAGAAGGTTAGGATCCAGTCAGAGAGATGATGGAGAAGGTTAGGCTCCAGGTCTAAAGGCCTGGGAATTGGGGGTGCTCAGGGAAGGTGGAGACGGATACCTCTGCTCCAGGGATCAAGCAGAATCAGCTCGAGCCCCCTCTGCTCCCACGCTCTTCTTTAGTCTTCAGTTAACTGGACGGCCCCACCTCCCCTCAAGAGACCCATCACTTCACTAGGGCTGCACATTCAGACACGCACCCATCTGGGAACACCCTCGCAGACACACCCAGAAAGAAACATTTAATAGTCTATCTGCACATCCAGTGACCCTATCAAGATAACACTAAAACCAAACCATCCTAGTTAAAGAGCGTAAAACAACAGCAGAAACCAAGAATCTCAATGAGACACTTTTTCAACACGCCAGGACGCTGTAGCGGAACATCAAAGCAGGGTCAAAGAGATCCTCAGTCAGTAAAGTGCACAGAGGGCCTGAATTCAAGACCCCTAAACCCACATCAGAAAGCAGGGCATAGAGGCTGAGGATGTGGACACAGCAGAGAAACCCTGAGTCTTGCCCATTGACCATCCCAGACTGATAGGTGAGTCCCAGACCAACGAGAGGAACAGTTTCATAAAAACAAGATAACTACTACCGGAGGAACGCACGTGAGAGTTTCTTTTGGCCTTCACATAGGCCAAGGGCTTTGTGCATGCCGGGCAAGCACTCCAGCAGCTGAGCTACAGCCCTGAGTCCACACAAACAAAATTCAAGTAGGAGAAAGTGTTCATACTCTCAGGAGTGAGGTGCACGTTTAAACTACTCCGACTCCCATAATTCCCTCTCAGAATGGCAAATTTTAAAAGATGAGTTATATAGTTTATTCAGAGGTGTTGAAAAATAAGATTCTCGTGCATTATTACTGATACAAAAACAACCGGGCAGCACGCAATAGAGAACAGGGAGGGCAGGATAGCTCAGTGGGTAAAAGCGCTTGTTGACAAGTCTGACGACCCGAGTTCAGGACTCACACGGTAGAAGGAGAGAACTGGCTCCTGAAACTCGGCTTCTGAGCTGCAGTGGGTGCCGGAGCACGTGCACACTAAATGGAGATGCCAGAGAGGCGCATGAGCAGCTGAGAAGGCCTAAGGCCCTTGCCGAGGACCTGGTTCAGAGCCCAGCACCTGCTTTGGGCTGCTCGCAACTGCGTGTAACTCCAGCTCCAGGGTCTCTGGTGCCCTCTTCTGGCAGATACAGATATATAAGCGTCTTTTACATCTTAAAAAAAAGAAAACCATTTTCTTAAGTAAAAAGTGTGTATGTATATTTTTAAAAACTTAAAATGAAATACGGAGGGCCCCAGGGTGACACAGCAGTCCCCTTCTTGCAGTCACCACACGCACTTTTCTCCTTCCTGGGTCTTTTCTCCTCACTTTGCTAATCTCCACTAGATGCCTCAAGGGAAGTCAATAAATGGGTAATAATTCCCTTAAACTCTGTGAAATTAATTTCTTTTTGACTATCGGAATTGGCACTTCAGAAAAAACCTAGATGCCTTAATAATTAAAGAGAAACCTTAAAAGTTCCTCCTCTGAAGGTTCATGGCTATAAAAGTAATAAATGAAGCGCTCAAAATGCTGTGCTGTGTGTCGGGTTAATAATCCCATCCTGCTGGATCCTGCGGTTTAGTCAACCGGCAGCATCCGTGCTGCCATAGCGCCCCCTGCTGTCCACAGGCAAGCATACGTTTAAATGGGACTCTTCTGTCAATCCCGTGGTTAGGACTTTTTTCCCTCGCCTCAAGTGCTCAGCTTTTTCTCTTCAGCCTTGAGGACCGCTTCCCGTGAAAGGTGAAGGTGCTGCAGTAGTCTTTTCATTTTTTAATTTAATTTTATTTATTCTTTTAAATTTTTATTTATATATAAAAGTTCTGTCGTCATATTCTTCCCCTGTTCCCTGTTTTCTTTCCCTGTCTCTTCCACCAAACCACTTCTCATCCCCAACAGGCCCTTCTCTTCCTTTCTTTAAGGTGTGTGTGTGTGTGTGTGTGTGTGTGTGTGTGTGTGTGTGTGTGTGTACGCGCAGTTACGAGCCACCTGACACACGGTTGCCGGGCGTCCAGAGCAGTCAGTGCTCTGAACTGCAAAGCCGTCTCCAGCCCTCCCTGCCCCGGCTTTCATGTCCCTTTTGTTGTTGTGCCCTGCCGCATTTAATTAGAGTCGGTGCTCAGGCATGAGTGGAAAGCTATTTCCTTGAGCAAGAACATTCTGTGACGCTCTTCATCTCAGCTGCTGCTGTTTGCTCCCCTCGCTGCCCTACCGCTTGGCTCTTTGTACCAGAACTCCTCCAGAAATCACCCGTCTCCAGGCTGCTGCATACAGCCCAGAGCCCTTGGTTTCAGCGCTTGTGAGCAACCAGTTGTGCCCTTTTACCCTATCTCACCCACCTTTGCTCAGTCCCCATGGATCCCACGATCCCAGGTTTCTCAAACTAAGGTCTGTAGAAAAGACAGTCTAAGCGCTATGTAGCTGACTTCCTGCTCAAACTTCAGATTCCTGGGGTGTGGGAATGAGACCTCTGGAAGGCTGGAACCCACATTTACAGCAAATATACTAGTGCTCTCCCCCACCCCCACCCCATCTTTCACACACACACATACACACACACACACACACACCCCTTGGCTATTTTGGTCTGTTTTTTGTTGTTGTTGTTGTTGTTGTTGTTGTTGTTTGTTTTTGTTTTCAGCTTTACCAGACCATGTGATCTTCTGTGGAAATTCCCTGTGGCTTGTAGCCCTGTGAATAATCAGTGCAAAATCTCGTTCTTGAGGCTGAGACTTTGAGTAAATCATTCAATATATTTGGCCTTCCTTCCTCTCTGATGACTGGCTATGCCCCCTGCCCTGCTGAGACCATGTCTGGCTTTGGCTTTGGCCACTGAGATGTTTGGGTACCTGGAAGAAGTCACTGACACACTTGTCCATACTGTCCCTTGCACTAGTGTTGATGGCATCTGAGATACAGGGGCTTCCTCAGCTTGCCCAGAACAGACACCAGGAACAGAATTGCTGACTGAGCAGAGGAGACTGTGTGGGATGCAGGGGAAGGAGACTGAGGTACCACCGCCACTTCAAGAAGCCTTTGATACTGAAACTAACTCTACCTAGGGTGACACAAATACCTCACAGCGTGCTACTGTGACACTGTTTTCTATTACTTTGTGCATTGATTATTTTTGTGTTGCTATATGAAAATACCAGACCAAGAAAGGGTTGGTTTTGGCTCCTAGTTTGAGGGTGCAGTCCATGAAGGTGAGGAAGGCCTGGCACCCGGAGGGTAAGACAGTTGATCTCACAGCATCCTCAGTCAGAAGCAGAGAGATGGATGCTGATGCTCAGCTCACTTACTCCTTTTAATTCAGTCCAGGACCCATGAATATGGTGCTGCCCGTAGTTGGGGTGTGTCCTTCCACCTCAATTAAAGTAACCTAGACAATCCCTCACGGGCATGCCCAAAGGCTTGCCTCTTCAGTGGCTCAAGAGCATCTCAGGTTTAGCTAGCTTTAACTGCTACAGCTCCCAACTCTTCCTTATTCTAGTTCCAAACTGCCTTTCCCCTGGGCTCTCACAGACCTGTCCCCCTTTACAAAACTGTCTGCTTTCTGTTCCTCTGTACCTCTCAGACACTGAGCTTAACCTTCCGAGTCACTTCAATGTCACTTTCTGGACGAAGCCTTTCCCCACCCCTTAGATGGCTGAGCATGCCCCATGCTCTGAATCTCCCTCCTCCAAAGGCAACTTGTACCCCCCCCCATTATTATCATTTCAGTGTGGTTTATAGAGCATGCTCCTCTCAGAGAGCACACATCCCTTGACACGGGAGCCTGTGGCTTTCATTGATGTGTTCCCGGAGCTCCTCAAATGGTTGGTATCCCCACACAGGTTTGCTGAATCCAATTATGTCTCTCAACACTGTTGTTCAGAATACTTATGATGTTTATACAGGTAGATTTTAAAGAACATTGAACATACTCATCAAGGAGGCAGAATTGAGATGTGAGTAATGTTATTTATAATAGCAAAGATATAACTCAGATATAAAGATAGATACAACTCAAGGTTCAGTATCTCTCCCTCTCTCGTTCTTTCTGTGTGTGTGTGTGTGTGTGTGTTTCTCTCCCTTTCCCCATTTACACATGTGAAGTCATCTGCCATAAATAATCTTTTTTTCTTCACCTTCATCTCTTCCTTTCCCTTAATTCTTCCAAGTCTTCTTTAAAATTTAATTTTAAAATTAATAATGTATGGCTATGTGTGTGGACATGTGTGTCATGAAACACTCTGACAATCAGAGAACAGCCTGTGGTAGTCTCTTCTTCTCCCATGTGGGTCTTAGAAGTCAAACTGAGGCCATCAGATCTGGTGGCGAGTATCTTTACCCCGAACCATCCATTTGACCCATCAGTCCAAATTTAATGGATACCAACAGGAAAAACAGAGCAGAGGTTAGTGCATCAGGAATACCAGCGACTTCTTTCATGCCTTTGTATCGTATTTCTTAATTAGCCAACCTTTTACTTTAAGGACAATGGGACAATGATTTTTCTGTTTGGGACCAAATTATCTAACCTAAGTTTTTACATTTAGGAAAAGGTACACCTCCGCTTATGCTTCAAACTCAACTAATTGTAATTCTACTTTAAAAACAAATGCTCAGTAAATCCCAAAGCAAAAGGTGCCTCATTCTCAACGTCCAGCAGCTGAGTGGGTTTTTCCTTCCTCCAGCTTCTACCAACCCAGACTCTGGCCTTAATTGCGAAGCTGCTTCAGCTTTTTCTGAATCCATTTGAAGGGGATCGGAGATGTTGCTTTCGGACTGCTCCTCAGTATTCCGCTACGTGGCATTTTACTGCGAGCTAAAGATGCTTTGTACATATTAGGGACCGAGAGCTGCTTGTGGAGCACTCCAGGCCTGCTGAGAGAGCCGTGGAAATGGATCGGCTCTTCAGATTCCTCATTATCTCAGGAGGAGAGGCATTTCTACTGTCAAAACCTCAAATGACACACACAACAGAGAAGACATCCGGCTTTTTGTCAATCACTAAGTCAGCGTTTTTCTAAGCCATGTTGTCTGGGATGGAAATATCTCGTACAAGACAGCAAAAAAGTAAGACATGGCTGAATATTAAAGAAGATTCGATTAGACTGTATCTTAGCCTCTCGTCCTCTGCTGTGATACAAAACTATGACAAAGGCGACTTAAGGGAGGAAGGATTGATTTAGGCTCAGAGTTTCGGTGGGTAGAGTCCATCCTGGCAAAAAAGACTTGAACGCAAGCAGGGAAGCCTTTCTGGCAGGATCAGAGGCCTGACTAGTCCCATTGCATTCACATTCAGGAAGCAAAGGGTGAATGTGAAATGGGACTGGACTATAAAGCCCAAGGACCCACTTTCCCCTGTGAGGCTCCACCCCCTAAAGACTCTTCAGCCTTCCCAAGCAGTGGGCACCAAGTGCTCAAACATGTGAACCTCTGGGGTCATTGCATACTCAAGCCACAACAGGCCATGTTCAGTTTAAAACATCCTCATGTTTAAAATGTTCTTTCTGTATAGAGGGAGTGAATCATTTCGTGTAACGCCAGGGCAAACCAAGAGTCCACAAACAGACATCCTGGCTTAATTGTGGGATTAGCTTTTGTTATCTTTTGCTTTGTAACTCTCATTAAGTCAAACTAGGAGATGCTAGCATCGAGCAGGACTTGAACTGAGAAATAATTTCATGTAAGTAAACTTAAACACATGTATCTGTGTGGCCTGTCCTCTTCATTCTGTAATGTAAGATGGCTGGGTAAGGCCCTGTTGTTGACTGTCTATTTTAACAAAAGCATGGTGTGACATTTTTGTTGTTGTTGTTGTTGTTTAAGCTACAGCAACTTGCCTTTTAAGTTTTTTTTCCTTAGTCTTTATAAAAGTAACCCATGTATATTTCAGCTCTGCTTAGCTCCGGAGGTGGTTTAGGTCTATGTGACTAGATTTTTTAAAGATTTATTCTTATTTTGTGTGTCTACATGTATTTATGTGTACTATGTATACGCCTGGTGCCCACAGAGGCCAGAAAATGGCGTTAGAGCCCTTGACACTAGAGCTTCAGATGGTTGTGAGCCCTGATAACCGAATCTGGGTCCTCTGTAAAGGCAAATGCCAGCACTTGGGGGCAGAGACAGGTGGATCTACAAGACCAGCCTGGTCTACAAGAGCAAGTTCCAGGACTGGCTCCATAGCTTATGAGAAAACCTGTCTCAAAAAACAAAAAATAAACAAACAAACAAACAAAAAAGAGCCATGAACATCCTAACCGCTGAGCCATCTCTCCAGGGCCACCAGTGGCTCTATCTAACCTGATGTTTCCTTTTAATGTCAATTTAAGCTAAATGATGGTGTAATAAGTGTCTGTAAAGCTAAGTGACACGTCTGATACGTGTGTGGATACAAAGACTATGTGTAATGGATTAAGTAAAATGCTGCGGATCCCCAAGTGGCTGCAGTGGCAGAAATGCTGCCCCAAGTGGTGGTAGTGGACAGCGGGTCCCGAGAACAGCCAGTCCCAGGCAGGGACAGCACAGTTCCCAAGTGGCTACAGTGGGCCACGAGGGGCAGCGAGTCCCATGGAGAAAAAGACAAATGGGCATGCCATGAGACCATGCCACAGGTCTCTGAAGGTGGCTGGGCCCGGGCAGGGAGCCATTCCACTGGCTGGGCGAAAGATAGAGACATGGATAGGCACACCATGCAGAGTGAGGTTGGATATTTATTTAGTGGGTTATGGAAGGGAAGGGGAAAGGGTGTAAGGGAAGAAGGGGGACGAGCAGAGAGAAACAGAGAGGTGGGGAAAGTGGGGAGAATGGAGTGAGGCAGAAGTTGCCTCTTCTGGGGAGAGACTGAAAAGAGAAGGGACTCAGGCTGGAAGCTGAAGATCAGCTTACCTGGGGGAAGGGAATGGGGGAAGTGGGCGTGGCTTGTCTCTTAAAGGGACAGAGATGACCATTACACTATGGTGCTTTAGAGGTCAGAGGACAATCATGCAGTTAGTTCCCAACTTCTAACTCCACATATGGGTTCCAGGGATCAAATTCAGGTCCCCATGCTATGCAGCAAGCATCTATGTGCTTCTGACTTCCTGTGAATGTCATCCAAATCCTTCCTTCATGATCTCCTCAGAGGGAAGTAAAAATACTTCCCTCTTTTATATTTGCCTGGTTTTAAAGAGGCAACACTGTCCCTCTGTGTCCTTTTGAGACGGTCAGTGTGGGTAGGGGAGGAAAAGAGTAGGAAGGTGGAGAACAAGAAGAGGAAGAGGGATGGGCAGGTGAGAGAGAGAGACCGGGACTGGAAGTCTCTCCAGCTCCTCTTCCTGGAGCACACTCGCAGTGGACCCTCTGAATCCCAGGCAATTTCTTTACTGAGCCATCGGCTGGGACGCTTCTGAAGGTAAGTAGTCCCCATCTCCAGCCCATCATCACCTCCTGAGACAATGCTGGGTCTGTTTGGCCATAGATCTCTCCCTATTCCCCTCTAACCTGGGGAGTTGCTACCCAAAGGCTGTATGTCCATGCTCCTGTGCGGGCTGGCTTTCCAGTAGGCCCTGCTACACGAGTCACCGGCAGAGAGAAAAGACACAGGTCCTCACCCACTCCCTTTGCCTCAAGCTTTGCCCAAGGCTCTGGTTCCTTAAGTACTATCCACCTTGATTTAACTTCTTTTTAATTAGAACATTTTGCCACATTTATTTATGTATGCAAACAAGCATTCCTAGCTGCCATAGCAGGAATGTGAAGGCCAGAGGATAGACAACCTGTGACTTCCTGCCATGTGGAGTCCTGAGCTTGACCTCAGATAGTCAGGCTTGATGGCGCGTGCCTTGACCTGCTGAGCCATGTCACCATCCCCACCTTGAGTTTTGAGATGGGGGTCTCTCTCTGGGACCTGGAACTTGACTGATGAACTGCAGGGAGTCTCCTGTCTCTACCCACCCGTCACTGGAATCAGCAGTAAGCACCACCATTCTGCTCAGGCTGCCATGACAAGCACTTTACTGACTGAGCCGTCTCCCATGTCAAATTTGGTTTTAAATTCCCTGCATTAAAATGTAAGTTTTGTTTTCTGGATGGAAACCTGGCTCCTACATCCACAATAAAAGAGTGAGCTACTCCACCGGCAGAGGGAGAACTCCCTAGAAGGGCCTTACCCTGCAGTGGAATGCAGCTCTACCACCTGAGACCTTCCCAAGACTAACTTGATTATTTAAAACTTGCACTTCTTCTGCTGGCTCTAGGATTACAATGCTTAAGGCCAAGGGTGTTGTTGATCATCCTTCCACTTTTTTCACCGAGGCAGGTCTCTAAATCAAACCCAGAGCTCGCTGATAGGCTAATGTTGTTATCTGGCATGCTCTAAAGATCCCATCTCCACCTTCTCTGGAATTACAGGCAGGCCACCACACCCACCAGGATTTACAGGAGTTCTGGGGATCTGAACTCCAGTCCTCCTGCGTACATGACAAGAATTTTAACTACTGAGTCACCTCCCCAGTTCCTAGAATTATTCTTATAATTTTGTTTAAGCTTGAAAACTGATAGTTTTATTAAGTAGAAGAATAAAATTATTAAGTTTTATAGCAAAATTAACAAAATCTGCCTTAAAGAAATGTACAACAAGGAAATATACAACGAAAACAATTGCTTAATTTATCATAAATGTCTTCCTATAATGACCTTTGTACTTTGACCTTCTGTTTGCTTTATTGGGTTGATTTGATTTCTGTCCTATCACTGTCCCTGGGAATATCTGCTTATAACTCCTAGACCACTTGATAGAGACCTATCAGATAAAATGAAACACTTGGTCAGAAAAATGAACTGGTCTATATAAGTATACTAGTCACTATATATGCTTTCACATATATGACATCAGCTGTTATGTACTGGCTACAGGGACTAAGAATATGCACGCAGGTACGCAGAAAGGACACGGGAGGCAGCTAGCATAGCCTACATGATGAATTTCAGGTCAGTGGGAGACCCTCTGTCAAAAACCAGGAGGAAGCCAGGTGATGGTGGTGCAGGCCTATAATCCCAGCAGAGGCAGGCGGATCTCTGTGAGTTCAAGGTCAGCCTGGTCTACAAGTTCTAGGACAGGCTCCAAAACTACAGAGAAATCCTGTCTCAAAAACAAAAAAATCCAGTATGGTGGATGGATTAGTTCCTTCTCTGTTGCTGTGATGGCCCCATGAGCAAGGCAGCTTGTGGCAGGAAGGGGTCATTTGGCTTCATGGTTCCAGAGGGAAGGGAACAGGGACAGGGAAGTTTGACAGGGAAGCTTTGCAGTATCCAACAGGCATGATGTGACGTGATGTGACGTGATGTGACATGATGTGACATGATGTGACGTGACATGACAAGTAGAAGAGCAGAGAGTAGCTTGAGAGCTCATGTCTCAGACTCCAAGCAGGAAGGGGAGGGACGGAGAGGGAGAGAGAGAGAGAGAGAGAGAGAGAGAGAGAGAGAGAGAGAGAGAGAGAGAGAGAAACAGGAAGTGCAGAGGGTTTTTAAACTGCAGAGCCCATTCCCTGTGATGCACCATCACCTAATCCTCCACATGCATCACCACCAATTGGGAACCAAGTGCTCAAATGCCTGACTCTATTGCACTTCTTATTTAAACCACATGGTGATTAAGAATGACACCTCTGGCATCAACACATATCTTTACACACATGAACACATAAAAGGATCTATAGTAAATCTGAGATGTTTCCTACATTAAGACAAACCTTCACAGAAACTATCATGAGAGACTGGAAAGACGGTTCAGTAATTAAGAGCTTGATATTCAGTCATGAGATCCAGGATTTGGTTCCCAGCACCCACACTGGGAGACTCATAACTGCCTGTAACTCTAATTCCAGGGGATGTGATACCTGCTTCTGACCTCCACAGACATGTGGCATGCACAGAAATAAAAATGACAAGGAAAGTGATCTGAACATACAAAATCCCATACAAGAACTGGCTAACCTCCAATGCTAATTTAAGCATGGCAGCCTACTTTAGATTGTGATAGGTAAACCACTACCCTAAATTCTATTCTGGCATTTATTTAACTCATTTTTTGCTTTTACCAGATATTTCAAGTTATGCTAATAAAATGAATTAACATTTTAATGTCCTATTTGCATTTGGTATAGCCTTTTTGCTCAGGTTGTAAAAGGGAGACTTTTAAATATACTTCTCTCTCTCTCTCTCTCTCTCTCTCTCTCTCTCTCTCTCTCTCTCTCTTTCTCTCTCTCCTGAGTGTGTGTTTGTGTGTGTGAATGTATGTGTATTTGTGTGTGAGGGGTTATACCTATGCATGCACACAGAGGTCAGAAAAGGGCACCATGTGCCCTCTTCCAGCACCTTGCTACCTCCCTGAGCCTGGGCTTGCATCTTGGCTAGGTGGACACCAGCAAGTCCTAGTGATCTTCCTGTCTCTACCCTCCTTGAAGTTGAGATAATAGAGATTGACCAAACTCCCAGTTTATTTGCAGCTGATGGGATCTGAATCCTGATCCTCATGATTTACAAAAGCAAGTATTCTTAATAGCCATGCCACCTTTCCAGCTCAAAAGGAACCATTTCAAATGCTAGTACAGAAATATTCTCTCACTTTCTTCACTGGTGATCTTCCTCCAGGTACCCAGCACTGGCTAAGGATATAGTTCAGTGGCAGAGTGCTTGCCTAGCAAGCACAAGACCCTGGGTTCAATCCCCAGCATCGTCGGTATTCCTAGAAGTCAGTAGATAAGGACACTCTTCTGGATGGACACAAATTCTTAAGTCTTGTCTGTCTCCAAACTCAAATCAATGATTTACCCACAATTTCTGTCTTAGTTAGGGTGTCTGTTGCTATAATAAACACCATGAGCAGCAATAACTTTGGGAGAAAATGTTTAGTTTAGCTTTAAGTTCTGCATCACAGTCTGTCAGGAACTCAAGCAGGACAGAAAGCTGGAGGCTGGAATTGAAGCAGACTCTATGGAGGAGTGCTGCTTACTGACTTGCTCACCACAGCTTGCTCAGTCTGCTTTCTTAAACACTCAAAAACTACCTGCCCAGGGGTGGCACCACTCATAGTAATTTGGACTCTCCCAGATCAATCATTGATAAAGAAAATGCCCCACAGGCTTACCCACAAGTCAGTCTGTTGAGGGCATTTTTCAGTTGAGAAAGAATGATCCAGGACACATTCCATCACAGATGCTCTCACCCATGTTAACAATGTTGTGGGTCTAGCGCAGGGCAAAAGGAGCCGACTGTTACTCCTTTCCCCTTTTAGCAAATTAAAAAATGAGAACATCTAACAGCATTTTAGCCTGATTTTTTGTTTGTTTTATTTTGTTTTGTCTTGAGCAGCTATGATTTTTTCAGGCTGTAAATTCAAAATCGTGACAGTTAAAAAAAACAGCAGGATCTGGACATGACAGACTGGTTTCTCTCAACAACTGCAGCAGCTTTGTCTACATGCACAGATCTAGCCAATCAGTGTTCTAGCACCAACTGAAGAGGCCTCCTGGGGCCTCCCCTCTAGCTGCCCGTAATTGATAGGGAGGGGTGTCACTTCATTCATTGGTGTAGCCACTGGTAAATTGCCCCTGCTCAGGTAAAGAACCCCCACCCATGCTCATGCACGCTCTAATTAAACTCAGTGGGTTACTTAAAAAAGAAAAGAAAAGAAGGAAGGAAGGAAGGAGGGAGGGAGGGAGGGAGGGAGGGAGGGAGGGAGGGAGGGAGAGGGAGAGGGAGAGAGAGAGAGAGAGAGAGAGAGAGAGAGAGAGAGAGGAGAAAAGAAAAGAAGAGAAAAGAAAAGAAAAGAAAAGAAAAGAAAAGAAAAAAGAAAAGAAAAGAAAGACATGAAAATAGGACAAGGATGTGTTGGGAAGAGAATGTTCCAGAAGGAGGCAATGGGGAGTGAATAAAATAAATTATATGCATGCATAAAATTATCAAAGGAAGTAAAAATTATTTTAAAAGACAACCAATATCTCCCTCTACCCTCAATAAGTATACACACACATATATATATACATGCAAGGCACCCACCCATATATACACCACATACATACCTGCCTCTCTCTTTCACACACACACACACACACACACACACACACACAATTCACTGGGACATAAATTTTCTGCCTGCCTTGTAAGGACCAACCAAAAATCACTGAATCTACTCAGAACTAACTATTGTTACTTCTCATCTCTAAAACTAGTTAAGAGGAGCCAGGCAATGGTGGAGCACACCTTTAGTCCCAGCACTCAAGAGGCAGAGGCAGTCAGATATCTGAGTTCAAGTCCAGCCTGATCTACATAATAAGTCCAGGACAGCCAGGGCTACCCAGAGAAACCCTGTCCTGGGCGTGTGTGTCAGGGGGTGGGGGGTGAACACTAGTTCCAGGAAAAGCCAGTGGAGAAATATCAAACACTTAACATTTAGGATACAAGGATCTAAACACAAGTTCATAAAAGTAGCTGACTGTCAGAAAGAAATCACATATGAAGTGAAATTAAAAAATAAAGCTCACAATTTAAAAACTGGTGAAGAATTCAGTGTTTTACTTTTCTAAGCATTAATGCTTGTGAAAGAGGCTAGTGCTAGCACTAAAGGTGCCCCAAGTCTGGCAACCAGAATTGTTGGGGCCCAGCCTCGATGGGTTCGTACGTTCCAGGGTAGGGGTATGTGAATTAGAAATGTCAGGCAGACCAGAGATACGAAAGAAACAAACAGAGACACAGAATAGAGCCAGGGGGGCAACCCAGTGAATACTGAATTCGTCCGTAGTTATTTTCCATATGCTTATATACCCCAATCCAAAGGGGAGGGTGAAGAAGGCAAAAGGCTGCTTTACCGCGATACAAAGAACTAACAGAGCAAGTGCCTCTTCAGTACCCAGTATCAGTATAGATACATCAAGTATCTATAGTTTCATCTCCCACAAGTTGTCCTCCACCCGCCTCATGCATGCTCATTGTGTGCTCTGGCATGTGTATGCTCCCATCCACAATCAATACGTAAATAAATAAATAAATAAATAAATGTGATTTAAAAAAAAAAAAAGCATGAAGGAAATGCCTTCTCTGCACTAAATTCCTGTCTCAAAACTGCAATCACATTTAGGTTATAAATTAAATGCTCTCGTTGCCATTTTGCTGACATTATGGTAAATATGTCCACCCAGAGAGTACTCATTAATTTTCACATCTAGTCTTTCCTTCTGAGATATACCCCAAGGGATCTGGGAACATGGCTCATTGGATAGGGGTGCTAGCTGTGCAAGACTGGTGACCTGAGCTTAGACCCTTGAACCCACATTCAGATCTGGATGTGGTGGCAACATCTATAATCTCCACACTCCCATGGCGCAAGATGGGAGCAAAGATAGAATAGCCTAGAAGCTTCTGGGCTAGTTAGTCTGGAATATGTAGCACAGCAGGGCTTTCCACCACTGCAAGGCAAGAACAGACTCCGGAAGGTTGTCCTGCACACTGTGTCCTTGTGTCCTTGCGTCCTTGCGTTTGCATATCTGCATGCTCGAGTACACACACACACACACACACACACACACACACACACACACACACACACAGTGCTGTCAGCACTTGGTAGTCTGATAACAAATGTCTACTGAGCATAGGAACATTTTAAGCATTACTTTTAAATGTGGTAGTGTTAAAATGGTATTTAACTTTGAAGGCATGCAAACCACAAGTTTTTAGATGATAAAAAAAATCAGAATAAAAGCAAGATAAGCAACTATGAATGTTGGTAAAATTACTCCAATCGTTAGACAATCTTGTCTCCACCAGCGAAGCAGAAGCCTCCAATTAAAATAATAGAAAGTTCCTGTGGTCATTATTTGCTTCAAATTTTTAATGAACCCTTAAATATACTTGAGATTTAAAGGGCATTTTCCCGTGTCTGTACAGTAGTCTTGCGAAGCATGATACTATTAATTCTTACACAGGGAAATAAAGCTGATGCTCTTAAAGAGAAATATGGAATCAAAAGCTTTCAGGTCTATTTATAAACGGACCTTTAACCTGGGTGGCTAGGGGCCAGCTTTTGTGGTATATACAGTGAGCAATGGAGACCCTATCTCAAAGAAGGTTTAAGGGATGGGCTGACACCCAAAGTTGTTTCTCGCTTCCACATACACACTATGGCTTGAGCACACCTACAATCACATACACAAGCACAACACAAATGAGAGAGAGAGAGACTGAGAGAAAATGGGCCTTAACTACCTGGACGGAATTCTGAGGATACCAAGACAGCTATGACTACTGTAGGATATATAAGCTCTAACTTCAAATCCTATAAACTAGCCAGGTCATATATGCCCCATCAGGATTAAAAACCCAGCATACAATATTGTACAATATTTCACAGTATAAGCTGAGTCCACAAACATTAGAAATATTGATCTCTTATGTCTTCAAATTCTGGAAATATTACCTGCTAACAAAGCCTACTTCAAAGGGAAAGTAGGAAGAAATAACAGTGACCAATAATGCTTAGAATGATGATGGCATTCATTTGCTAATAAGATTACAGAGAATATTGTTTCCTAATTAGCTTCTGTGTCCTTTAGGGAGGCTTTATTTGTTAGACAGGCATGTCAAAGATGGGTGCTATAGATCTGATGAGAAAAGTGGCTTCTAGAAAGTTCCAACCCCAAATTAGCCCTGCATGATTGATATCAAAGTGGACATTAGCATTCTTCCTGAGACAAGGCCGGACACCTCTGAGAACATTTTCACTTAACCTTGTGAGCTCACTTCTACTAAGACAAGGAGTCCTATTCATCAGCTGCCAAACAAAAAACAGTTTAATGTGAAGAATTAATTATACTAAGCTGACAGAAGCCAGTATCTCAATAAACACTTTTAAATTTACTTAAAGGAGAAGCATAGATGCCCAACACATACTGAAGGACCCTCCAAGTTCCTAGACACATCCATCCAAGCTCTCCTGACAGTGCCTTATATCTGTTTTGTTGTCCTTGGGGTTCTGCTTATCATCAACCAGGAACTTTTCCAGACAAAACTTGAGTGTGGTGATACTTGTTTATGTTTTAACAAATAAAGTTTGCCTCAAGATCAGAGTGCAGAGCTAAGCCATGAGAGGCCAGGCAGTGAAAAGTACACACCTTTATTCCCAGGACGCCGGAGACAGAGGCAGGTGGATCTCTGTTAGTTCAAGGCCACCCTGAGCTACATGAAATTGATCCAGTCTCAAAGAGAAACAGAGCTCACACAAAGGTGATCCCAGCACATGGGACCACACGCTTTTACTCCCAGCACTAGGGAGACGAAGACAGGAGTGATATGGCTGGGCAGAGAGAGGAATAGAAGACCGGAGAAGAGAGGAGTTCATTGTAGTCTGAGGCAGCAGTCTGAAGCAGTCAGTCTGAGGATGCAGTCTGAGGACAGGATTGCCCCTTTGGTCTGACCTTTGGTAGAGTTGAGAACTCTCTAGAGGCTGACTGCTCTGCTTCTCTGATCCTTCAGCTTTCACCCCTGATAGCTGACTCTGAGGTTTTATTATTACAAACAATTAGAATTTGTGCTATACTTGAGTATAATTTCTGGGATCTGTGATAGAAAAGCAGACTCCCACAGGTTGTCCTCTGACCCCCCAGGAGTGCTGTGGCAAGCACATACACGGAAAGATAAATGAATAAGTAAAAATTTCAAAACCTAAGGTAGATAGTGACACCTACTGTGAATTCAGGCTTCCATGTGCACATATGTGCAGCTACACACATGTATACACACTTATACCAAAAAAAAAAAACAAAAACCAAAACACAAACGCACTGCCTCTATTGGGGCCATAATTTGAGACACTGTAATAACGAGATTTAAATTATGTGGGAAATAAAAGGAGAAGACTGAAAACAGAGTTCAGAGATTCTGTTAAGACATGGAAAACTAACCACAGGTCAATGTTGGAAAGGTCATTAGTTGCTACTTGAATGGGACTTGTCCTCAACATTAATTTATAACATCTTTCTTGGCATTTACTTATTTGTGCGTGCCATGGTGAATCTTTGGAGCTCAGAAGACAACTTTAATATTCAGTTCTCTTCCTTCACTGCCTGGCAGCAAATGTCTTTACCTACTAAGCCAGTTTGCTGGCCTCCTGCTGTTTCTAAGGGTCTACAATGCAATCTCTAAGATCACAGGGCCAGCAAGCTATCTGCCTTCCTCCCTCTCTTCCTCCTTCCCTTATTTATTTATTGTGATAGCTTATCTTGTCAACTTAACACACTTGGGAAGAGGGACCCTGGTGTAGGAGGTCCTTCTATTTATGTGTTGCTTTCATTGATGAATCAATAAAGAAACTGCTTGGCCTGATAGGGCAGAACTTAGGTAGGTGGAGAAGAAAGAACTGAATTCTGGGAGGAAGGAAGCAGAGTCAGAGAGAGCGCCGCCATGGAGCTGCCAGGTCAGACATGCTGAATCTTTCCTGGTAAGCCACGACCTTGTAGTGATACAGATTAATAGAAATGGGTTAAATCAAGATGTGAGAGTTAGCCAATAAGAAGCTAGTGATAATGAGCCAAGCAGTAATTTAATGAATACAGTGTCTGTGTGATTATTTCGGGTGTAACCAAGCCGGGCAGCCGGAACAAAGGGCCCCCACTCTCCATGTAACAGGACCCTCAATTGAAGAACTAACTCCCTCAGACTGGCCTGTGGGGCATTTTCTTGACTGCTAATTGATGTTGGAGGGCCCAGCCCACTGAGTGGTACCATCCTTCTATAGGTGCACCTGCGCTGTGTGAGTCTAGAAACAAACCAGTAAAAGGGCTTCAGTTCTTGCCTCCAGGCTCCTGCCTTGAGCTCCTGCCCTAACTTCCCTCCATGATGGACTATATCTGTATGTAAACTGAAATAAATTCCCCACCCCTACTCCAAATTGTTTTTGGTAAGAATGCTTTATAAACAAGCAGAGTCCAAAGGGTGACATATGCATTTCCCTGGGAGGTAGAAATAGAAGAGATCTCCTGGGTAAACTCAGGAACGGGGTAGGGGTGGGGGTAGGATGGGAACATGAGGAATCTGGTTGGGCCGACTGGGTGAGAGAGGCAGGTTGGGAGTGGGACAGAGGGGGAGAGTAATGAAAAAGACTGCTTGACTGGTGGGTGTGGGGGGAGTTTGGAGGTTAGGGAGAAACCGGGTGCCAGAGAAACGCCCAGGAATTCTCAAGGATGATCCCAGCTAAGATTCCTAGCAACAGTGGAGAGGGTCCCTGAACTAGTCACCTACTGAATGCAGATTGATGACTACCCTAATTGTCATCAGAGAGCCTTTATCCAGTAACTGGTGGAAGCAGAAGCAGAGCTCCACAGCCAAGCACTGGAGCAAGAGTCCTGCTGAAGAAAGGGAGGAGGGATTACATGAGCAGGAAGAGGGGAGGATCAATCATGCCGGGGGTTGGGGGGGGACCCACAGAGACAGCTGACCTGAGCTCCTGGGAGCTCAGGGACTCTGGACTTGCATGGGACTCACCTAGACCCTCTGCATGTGTGTGATAGTTGTGTATCTTTGATCTGACTGTGAAATTCCTACCAGTGAGAGCAGGACCTGTCCCTGGCACGTAGCTGTTTGGGAACCTGTTCTCCACGCTGAATTACCTTGCTCAGCCTTGATACAGGGTGAGGAGCTTGGTTCTGCCTCAACTTGATGTGCCATGTTTTGTTCACATCCATGGGAGGCCTGCCCCTTTCTGAATGGAGAGGGAGGAGTAGATAGGGAGCGGGGTAGATGGGAGCAGGAGAGAGGGAACTATGGTTGGTGTGTAAAATAAATTTTAAAAATAAAAAAGAGAATGCTTTATCCGTGCAAATTAGGCTATTTGTATATTTATAATTAACTTTTGAGTTAGAGTCTTGCTACATTAGACTAGCTTCACACTCCGGGGTTCACAGGTTCCTTCTACTTCTGTGTCTTTAGTAGGTAGTACAGACTATGGTACCCAACTTTCAGCACTTTACTTTTTGAGACAAACCCTAAAATAGAAATCACAGAGGCCAGGCATATATCTGTAATTCTAGCACCTCAGAGGTTGAGGCAGGAGGATTAGGAGATCTAAGGACAATTAACTAGATGGTGAGTCTGGGGCTATCCTGAGAGTAAGATTATCTCAAAACAACAAAAAGAATAAGAAGGAGATAAAGGAGGAGGGGAAGAGGAGACAAAAGAGGAAGGAGGCTCTGAAGAAGTGGGTGGGGAGAAGATGAAGAGGATTAGAGGAGGCTGCAGTTGCTCACAACAATGGCTACAGCATTTACATGTAAGAATTACCCAGCTAGAGGTTGGAGAGATGATGACTCAGTGTATAAGAGCATAAATTGCTCCTACAGAGAACCCAAGTTCATTTCTCAGCACCAACAATGGGTGACCCACAACTACCCATAACTTCAGTTCCAGGGGATTCAACACTCTCTTTTTGACCAAAGGCACTGCACCTGTGTGCATATATCAACACACAGATAAACATATATGGACATAATAGAAAAAAATAGGCTTCCAGTTGGCGCAGCAGGCAGGAAAGAGTAGGGTCTTCAGACCTCTGTTGGGCCTGCAGGTGGTGCATATCAACCCAGAGGTTATGGGCCACCAGGGCTGGAGCAATGAACCCTTTGTGTCAACTTCTGGGCAGGCCACAGCAGGACTGGAGCCCAGGAAGGTGTGGGTTCTGTCATATGTCAGCTGATGGCCCTATGCTGACTGCCCCACATTGGGCACCATTTGTCAGGGGCCAACCTTGACAAAAATACATAAGGGCATGAGGATTTAGAATAGTAAAGAATATGAAGACATGAATGAAAATAAAAAAACAGAGAAACATATAGGATAGCATCGGGAGGGAATTCAGTACTAAAAATTCACCTGCATTTAATTTCCAATTGCTTAAAATACTCTTGACCCCAAAAGGTAGGAGTAAGACAAAAGACTGTATTAACATGATACAAGGAAATTAACATACCAACTGAAAGTTACGGGCTACATTCATAGTTAAACATTCTGTTGCTAGAACCAAACAAGTCACCAAGTCACGCTCATACCCTAAACCAAAACATTCGGTAGGCAAACTATTCCCTGGACAGAATCCCAAATTATCTCCATAAAGGGAAGTGAAACTTAGTTGGACCCTTAGACTTTTGTTTGAGGTGGGAACAGATTTACTTCTCTATTCCTGGAGCACAAGGTCTGGCTATTAGTCACCTCTGTTGACAATAACCTTGAGAGAGCAGAACTCTCTGAGCAATATCTAGTTGGGTCCTTTGTTTGAGGTAGAAGCACAATAACCTTGTAAGTTTCAACTCTCTGACCTTTTGTCAACATGGAAATAGGCTAATCATTTTGAGCTTTCTTTTCACATTCATACACTATTGACCTAACACCCCAGAGTACCTGGAACCTACAGAAATGACCTACCTGAATGTGGGGTCTTTACAGGAGGCCAGGGTGGAAGGAGCCATTGCCACTGATGTATGTAGGAGCCAGACTAAGTGGCTGCTAGGTGATCCTGGAGGCTGAGCCAGGGAGGTTTCTTTGTCGACTGTCTAATGTACAAGATGTACACTGAAAAGTTCATCATGGTCCATGTGCTTACCCCTGCAGTAGATGTGAAGATTCTACTGCTGAAAACTTGATGTGCTTTGGGAGAAATCCTGTTGGGACCGAGGTGAAAGTTTCTTCCCTGCTGGCTACCTTCCATAGTGCTCCATGTGTTATGCAAGCTCAGAGGGAGAAAAGTCATCAACAGGCTTATTGAACTGTGGACCCTATGTGCTACAAACAGACCTGCAAAGTAATATGTACACTGGAGTAATAATGGTATGGCCACTTAGGGGGAAACCAACTACTCTAGTTGCTTTTGAGGCTGTCCCCACCAAAGGGAATCCGCTTGTGTGTAAAGCTGTGCAGCCTTTGGCTGGAGACCTAGGCCCTATTGAGAAGATCCTACTGGTGTCTTAGATGAGGTAGGGACTCCAGGGGGCCCTACTCCACCAGAGATAATAGCAGGAGAGGGCTGATGGGGGAAAGAAAGTCATTGTCATTAGTGATGTAGCCACCTGTAAGTTACTAGTGAATCAGTAGACAGTGTCACAGTGGCTAGCGAAGCAAAAACAAACAAAACATGATAGAAATGTGCGGACTTGTTGGAAGGATGGGATGGGAAGGTGTGTTTGTAGGGGTAGGAGGATAAAAGAGGGTGGAGGATGAGGGTGCCAGAATATATTATATACATGTATGAAATGATCAACAACTCGATTAGTTTAAAAAATAATAAATCACCCAGAAAAACAAAACTTGAGGGGAAAGTTTGCAGGTAGGAAAGAAAAGTGGTGGTAATTCACCCAATGTTCACTCGTTCAATGGTTCTTTCCCCCAGGATCTGCTGCAGATTCATCACCCAGGTTAAATGAGGCTCACTCATCAGTCCCTATATCCCAAGTGGCAATGACCATCTGCAAGACATGAACACAGAGCAGCCAAAGTACACTAAAACCACCCGCTCTGCCCATTGTGTTTAGACAGCCATCTGAAGCTTGAGTTGTACTTCCATGGTCTCAATTATTTCACCCTGGAAATTGCTGAAGATTTTTGTAAACTCTGATAGCAAACTCAGAAAACTACAGATACAGATAATAAGCAACCAGAATTAGTCTGAGTAATTGACATGTGTGTGGTAGTTTGAATGTAATTGACCCCCATAATGGCATAGGCAGTGGCACTATTAGAAAGTATGGCTTTGTTGGAGTGGGTATGGCCTTACTAGACCAAGTGTGACACTGTGGGGTGGGCTTTGAGGTTTCCCATGCTCAGGATATCACCCATTGTGACAGTCGACTTCCTATTACCTGCAAGATGTAGGACTCGCAGCTATTTCTATTTCTCCAAATCTAAGTAAGACAACATGCTGCTTCAGTAAGTTATTTCAGAAATCCACATTGTGTGTGTGCACACGCGCATGTATTTACGTCTACAGGGTGTGTAGAGATATGATGTGGAGAATGTGTGTAGGTCATTTTCAGTTGCCATTCCTTGGGTACTGCCCACCTTGATTTTTAAAAGTGTTATTGTGTGTTCATGTATACAGTCACACACAAGCCAGAGTGTGTGTGGTGACCAGGGACAACCCTCAGACGTTATTTCCCACCTTGTTAATACAGTTTCCCTTGTTTCTAATGCTGTACTGCATACTTTACACTAGTGGGCTGGCCAGCTTCCTGGCAAGTCTGTCTTCACCTCCCATATCACCAGAGGAGTGCAGGGATTACAAAGGCAAATCACCACAAACCAGCTCTTGTACATGGATTCTTGGTCCAAGTCAGTTCACCAGGCTTGTGCAGCAAGCTGAGCCATCTCCCTAGCCCCATGACTTGATTTTTGAGGCAGGGTCTTCCACTGATCTGGACCTTACCAAGTGGGCCAGCAGTTCCCGAGGGTCCTCCTTTCTCCATCACCACCATAACTGCTATTTTTACATCAATTCTGGAGACTCAGCCAGACTCATATGCTTGGCAAGGCACACACTTCCCTGACTAAGACATCTTCCCATCCTTTGTACATCTTTTACCCTGCCAACCATCACTGGTTTTAGCATAAGAATTACTTGTGCTCCCAAGTGAAAAACATGGTTGTCTGCTATTTAAATTAATATATAATACAGTGGACTCAGGACTAAGCAGAAAGATAGCTAACCTTCATTTTAGATTCAGGTTAACACCAGATCAATTTTAAGAATGTGAACAGTATAAAGTAGAACTCTATAAAGGGAATTTTTAAAAATGAGATTCATTAAGCGATTTCGAGAATGGTCCTCACTTTACTTGGAACCGGACTGGATTCTGACTACCCAGAAGTCAGAGTCCTCAGACATGAGCTCACTGACCTGACAGGAAGCAGTTCCAGAAGCACATACTGTGAATACACTTAAAACCTCAACTAGGAATATTTTATATGATTTTGAGATAGACCTCACTATCCAAGACTGGCCTTAAATTCACTATGTAGTCATGCATGACTCTGAAATCATGATCCTCCTGCCTCTACCCTGTGTGCTAGGATTACAGGTGTGCATCACTTGGTTTATGCAAGCTGAGTATGGAACCCAGGGTTTCATGTGTGCTAGGCAAGCACTCTGCCCTGAGGTTAACTCTCAGCCTCCGGATTTAATAATAACAGACAAAAGAATCAAATGTTGTCTTTTCACCAGAGTATCTCCTTGTCTTTTTTTTTTATTTTAACCATTTACATTTACTTAGGAAAGTAAGATTATTTAAGGAAGCAGCACCCAGTTTTAGAGTAATTTATATGTGGAAAAAATACAAAATTACTTGATACATCTTTAATACACAAATACATATACAAACATTTTATTCTAATAATATTCTTTATCACTTCAATTTAAACCATTCCATTATGAAAATTTCTTAATTGAAGAGAGAATATTCCTTTAAAACTCTAAATTAAACAGAGCTTTCTCAACTAATTTATAGCCACACAGCCTTTAGAAATATGTGATTTTCCAGTCTTCAGTTTTTCCCCTTTAAAATTGTTAGGGTTTGTCACATTTTTTAAGATACAAGGCACCAAACACCAGGGAGTTTTCACACAGTGAGTGCACTTGGACCAGATCTCTTCTCAAACATCTGTGCTCTAAAGCACCACCAACTTTGCATGAACATATGTGTGACCCTAACTAGCATTTCTTCTGTGTGGTTATTCTGCAATCTATGAAACTCAAAACTATAATCTGCACCCCCTGCAGGCAATGCCAGTTAGCATCTGCCTGTCAGGATGCTCACCTACTCGGGTGATTTCTCGGAAAGAGTACTACTAAGTCTGAATGAGGAGATTAAGTCCCCCAGAAAGATTGTGTTCTTTGATTAGCTCCAGTGATTTCATGAACTGAACTGATACGTAAGGCAGGTTGGTCCTTTAGAGCAACTGGATCGCACACAGCCTACATGGAACATCCTTCATTTTGAAAAAGAAGAAAGCAACATGAGGAAAATGTATTTAGAGTTTCAAAGAACTGAAACTGGTATTGTTCAGACTAGGCACTGAAACACTTCTACAAAGAACTTGTCAGATTGTCTCTTCGCTGTAGAATGTTCCATTACACTAAAAACAAAAGGATACAAAAAATGGTTATTTATCATTTACATCATCTGTAGCACAGAGTCTGAGAAGCAAATTATCTTAATGCTGAAACACCCATTATATACAATGCTTATATTTACTAACTAGCTACTTGATCTTGAATTAAGAACTCATGACAGGGCTAGTAAAATAGTTTAGAGTGAAAATGTGCTTGCCACTGAGTCTGATGACCGGAGTTCAGTTTTTGGAACCCACATATAGAAGGAAACCCAAGTCCCTCAAGTTAGACTCTGAGCTTCAAGTAAATAAACATTAAAAAAAAAATAAGGAACCAAAAACAAGTTTCGTAGCAACAGCAGCTCTGACACCAACACTACTTGAGCACTGTGTACTAGCATTCAGTTTTATTTCTGGCATATTCTACCGTTACCCCTGTAGCAACAAAGCCCCCCTTCAGCCTGTTCTAGTCTATGCTACTTGATGGCTCTCCACCTTCTCTAGTCTTCACTCTCTCAGCTCTTCACTTCTCTGGCTCTGGCTTTTCCAGCACTGAACACATTCTGGTGGGGCGGCAGCTGAACGTGGCTCTGAGAGTGATGAGGAGCACTCCACAGAAAGATAACCCATGAACAATGTGATGACATAGGACGCTTTAAATAACCACCTTCACAGTTATTTATAGCTAAAGATTTTATTTCTATTTGTGTGTGTGTGTTTGTGTACACAAGAATGCAGTACCTGAGGAGGCCAAAAAAGTCATGGGATCTCCTGCAGTTGTGAGCTGTTAGGGAATATTATTTTTCAGGTGTGTGACTTTTGTTTATACTGCATTTGTTTAACTCTGTGAAGCTGTGCTACTGTGTCAGTTTAAAATACCTGATGGTCTAATAAAGAGATAAATGGCCAATAGCAAGGCAGGAGCAAGGATGGACAGGGCTAGCAGACAGAGAGTATAAATAGAAGGACAAAACGAGGAAGAGGAGGAGCAAGAGAACGAGGAGAGGAGGACACTGGGGATCAGCCACCCAGATATACAACAAGCCATGGAGAAAGCAGCAAAGAAAAGTATACAGAAATAGAGAAAGATAACTCAGGTAAAAGGTAGTTGGGTTAAATTAGGTCAAGAAAAGTTGGCAAGAAACAAGCCAAGCTAAAGCTGGGCATTCTTAACTAAGAATAAGCCTCTGTGTGTGATTTATTTGGAAGCTGGGTGTTGGGCCCCTCAAAAAGCCAAAAGAGTAAAGCATCACACAATAGTGAGATGCCTGAGATGTGTGTTAGGAACCAAGTTCAGGTTCTCTGCAAGAGCCCCAAGCACTCCTAGCACTGAGTCATCTCTCCAGCCCTATTATTTTTAATTGAAAGATGGCACACCTGTTCCACAAGCCTCACTTAAAAGACAACAGATAATAAAAGGCCATTTTTCTTAGAAGGAATGAACTACATGAACAAAGAGAACAAAGAACGGCAATCAACCCTTGGGTGGCCATGAAGAAATACAGAAAGGGTGAGGAGGTAACAGATAGCAGGAATCGGGTACATATTGCACAGAATGTCAGCTATGCAGTCAGGCTTCCCCGTGCTTATACAAAAGAAAAACTTCAAAGTTTATTCTCTAAACACAGTTGCAAGAAAAGCACTAGAGAAAATATCAGGACGAATTTTAATGATGCGGCCGTTTCTTATTTAGTCATAAAAACATAAGCACAGAATATTGAGCTATCCCAAAGTATGCAGCAACTATCCAGAAGTAGTGGGACGTTTCTGTTTGTTCTGTTGTTTCTTGTTTGTTTTTGTTTTTTGAGACATGGTCTCATGTAGCCCAGGTTGGCCTCAAACTCACTATGTAGTGGAAGATGACCTTGATCTCTTCCTGCATCTACTTCCCAAATGCTGGGTTTACATCATGTGTCATCATGCCCACCAGAAGATGGAGAGGCCAGAATGACTTGGAATCAGGGTGCAATGTGGTGTGGGAGTAGAGATCCTCATCTTTCTTAATGAAAATGTTTGCCAACTAGAGATGGAAAGCTAGACAGACAAGCAACAAAGATGTTAGCATAATCTGCAAAGAGATAGGCAAGTCCAAGGGAATCAGCTACGACTTGGGTTTGTAGGCAGTTAACATTTGGCTCCAGCCTTACTTAAGGAACTATGGGAAGTTAGTGTCGGCTGAGGAAAGAAAAGGCATTTCTTCAGCGCTGTACCCACTGGCAGGTTGCTCATGCTCTTCTAAAATAACCCCTCACCCATGTTTCTATAAGGAAACTGAAGTTCTCTGTCTCTCTCTCACACACACACATACATACACACGACATGCACACACGCAAGGTGGGAAGGGGGAAGAGATTGATACACTCTAAAATATTTTATGTTTTCTTTGTTGTATAGTAAGAGAAAATATTTTTCTAAAATTTATCATTAGATAAAATGATTTAGCATGAAGAAAAATGGAATAAGAGGTTGGACAGTTGACTCAGTTTGTAAAGTGTTTGCTACATATGTGTGAGGATCTGAGTTTAGATCCCAGAACCCACATAAAACAGCCAGGCACAGCAGTACATGCCTGTAATCCCAGTGCTGGGAGGTGAAGACAGGAGGATTCCTGTGATTTGCTAGCCAGACAATCTAGCTGAAGCAGTGAAGTCCAGGTTCAGTAAGAGATTGTTGAGAATAATAAAGGGAGAGAATAGATGTCAACCTCTGATCAGAAGATACACAAACACATGAATGCACATGGACACACACACATACACAGAGTTAAAACTCACTGGCTATCTAATTGTGGAAGGCACTATTGTGACACTTTGAACTCAACACCTGTAAGATCGTTCTACCACAGTGTCACTTCCCAGACAAGGAAACAGGCTCAAAGAGGCCAGGAAGCTCCCCAAGTGTCACACAGCCAGCTGTGGAAGGACCTGGAGATCTGGAACCCATGTGGTTTGATTCCAGGGGCTGCAGCACTTTGGGCCACTTCAAGCAACTCACTCTAAAAAAATCTCCTGCAGGAACAGGATGTGGTGTTATGCAACTTTAATCCCAACACTCTGAAAGGAAGAGGCAGGGGGATCTCTGTGAGTTTGGGTTAGCCTGGTCCACATAGCAAGCTCCAGCCTATCCAGGGCTACATAGTGAGATCTTGTCTCAAAAAAGAAAGATGGAGGAAGGGAGGGAGGGAGGAAGGGAGGGAGGGGGGGAGGGAGGGAGGAAGGGAGGAAGAGAGGGAGGACGGGAAGAAAGGAAGGAAGGAAGGAAGGAAGGAAGGAAGGAAGGAAGGAAGGAAGGAAGGAAGGAAGGTAGGTCAACCTGCCACATCTGAATACTTGGATATTCTCAAGAATATCGTGAGGAACTGGTCTGGGGCTGGCTCACATACACACCTGGACTACAGACGACAGCAACTAAGTAGCTCCATCTTCCTGAGAAACGCTGTGCATAGGGATGAGGCTTTCACACTGTTCGCTGTCTTCTGAAACTCTAATGAAAAGGCAACAGTTAAGAAAGCTTTAGAAAAAAAACCTTCAGAAATGGCCTACTACCCTGTCTGAAGCCAGGAGGTCAAGATACAGGTAGTGGCAGAACCAGCAATTTCCCTCATGTTTTTGAAATGCAATATAAAAAACTTTATCTCTGAAAAAGAAACTTAGAAAAGAAAATGTGGGAAGTAGAAAAAGACAAGATCTCCTGAGTAAATTGGGAGCATGGGGACCTTGGAAGAGGGTTAAAGGGGTGGGGGAGAGGCAGGGAGAGGAGCAGAGAAAAATGTAGAGCTCAATAAAAATCGATTTAAAAAAAGAAAAATGTAAGATGGTGCTAATATATTCTATTATGAACTGCACCCAAATCAAAGTTTCCTATATTTAAATTAATCACATACCACCTGCATACCAAAACACTTGCTTCCTAAAAATTAGCAGTGAAGAAATTATCTCACCATCCAAAGGATCCAAATGCATCTCTTTTTCCTTATACAACACAAATTATATAATTCATTCTTTCAACAATTCCTGTCAAAATCCCTAAAAGCCAGGCCACTGTGGTGATTCTCAGTTTTCTCAGCCAACCCACCACTGTTGTTTTGTCTGTTGAGACAGAGTCTCCCTCTGTAGCCCAAGCGGCCCCAACCTCAGAATGCTACTAGTCCGCCTGAGTTGGCGCGATTACAAGAAAATAGCCACACCCAGCTGCAAACATTGTTCGTCTGTCTATGTTGTGATCCCAATGCTCAGAGGACAGGCATGAGGATCAGGAGTTTAGGGCCAGCGAGGGTTACATGGTAAAACTATCTCAAAAACAAACTAGGGGCTGGGATAAGGCTTGGCTAGCAAAGTGCTTGTCTCACAAGCATAAAGAGATGTAAATTCAATCACCCCTAACTCATATAAGATATCCAGGCAAGACAGAAACATTGCAGTCCCAGTGGGGGAGATAGCAGGGTCCCTGGGGCTCACTGCTAGCCAGCCTAGTCAATCTGATCCAGGCTACCCAACTAGCTAACCAGTGAAACACTCAAAAGCTAAGGTGGAGCTTAGGGAAGACATTTGACATCGACCCCGGGTCTCTTCCCATGCATGTACACAGACATGTAGGTGCATGCAGACATGAATGAATGAATGAATGTATACACACAAACTTAAAAAAAATCTTTGTGGGATAAAACATACCTCTGAATTCGATGTTTTCTGCATATGAAGGCAAAAATTCTTCTGACTCCTACCATCACAGGATCCCAGTTATTATAATGGCATAGGAGAGTAACAATAAAAAATGAAAAAAACACAGGGATAGCGCCTGCAAAAAATAACCAAGAAAACTGCACCTAAAACAAAAGATTAAAATAAAACCTCAAAATTATCATTAAGGCAATTTTTACCTTTAATACGCATTAAAATATCAAGAAGATAGACTAAATACTGATAATAGGTTATGAAGTATTATTATATAAAAGGATTTAGGACTTCAATTTATAATTCTACTTGCCTAAATAACTAGTAAAAATACTTATTGCATTAAAAAAAAAGGGCAAAAGAAAAGCAGCAGAGTCATGCCAGTATTTACTGGGAGCAGTGCCCAGAGTGGGGATGTCCACAAATGGAGTTTCTGACTCTAGCACCATGGTACCCATTTCTTCTGTAATAGTCACTCCTGCTAAGAGGATTTTTCTTCCTCAGTTTCCAACACTATCTTCAAAATTTCAGATTTGGAATAAACATTATGTTACAGCTGTGTTAACAGTTACATCACAGCTCTTAGTGTTAAAACCAAGTGAAACCCTTACAGATAACTTTTGTAAGCCTATCAGTAATTTGTTAACAAATTTTAATTATTTTTAATTTTAGTCCTTTTTGGTCTTTTAGACAGAGTAGGTAACAGCCCTGGCTGTCCTGGAACTTGCTTTGTAGACCAGGTTGGCTTTGAACTCAGAGATGCATCTACCTCTGCCTCCTGAGTGCTGGGATTAAACACATGAGTCACCACCGCCCAGTTATTACTCATAATTTTAAAGATTTATTTACTTATTTGGTCATGTGTATGTGTATCTCTGCTGGTGTCAGCAGGACCCTGAAGAGGGCATTTGATCCTCTGAAGCTGGAGTTTCAGGTAACTGTGAGTCTGCCTGACATGGATGCTGGAATTTGAACTCAACCTCTCTGGAAAAGCAACAAGTGCTCTTACCCTCCAGCTCCACAAATTCAAAATCTAACACCAAAAACTGGTAATTTCCCCAATTACAACAGATGAAAACATGTTTAGAATCAGGGCCAGAGAGATAGCTCAGAAGGAAAGCAGCCAAGCCTGGCAACATCATTTAACCCTTGGGACCCATCCAGTGGAAAGAGAGAACTGACTCCACATATACACTCTGGCACAAATGCATGCGTGTGCACACACACAACTGAAAAAAGAAAGTTCAGAATTAAATTCTGACCAAGTGAACAAGAGCAGGCGAGAAGCCAGTCTTCAGCACTAACAAGCCCTCTGATGCAACTTGATCCTCTCATCCTTCACTGATCTAGGTCCTCAAGAAACTGAAAATAATGAAAGGCTTAAAAGTCTTTGTGTTTAGAAGTTACCTTTAGTGTCTAGATCAGACTAAAGTATCCAAAACAATTTTCCAAGCAGCTTGTACTGACTGCTGAGGCTGATAAGGGACACAGTGGTGATCTGTTTTACAAAAGGAAATGGCCATTCCTGTTTGCTAAATATGGAAAAGCACTTATTTGTCCTCTTCTGAGAGTTACAGAGGAAAATAAGGGATAAGAGATGACTCAATGAAGTGCTTGATTTTATAAGCTTGAAAAATTAAATTTGATCCCCAGAATCCTAATAAAAATTCTGGGTGATCCCCAGAACCCTAATAAAAATCTTGGGCAAGGTGGTACACACTTAAAATTCTAGTACTAGGGATGAATGCACAAGGATCTCCGAGCCCACTCCCCAGCTAGTCTACTTAGGAAACCCCAGGCTCCAAGGAGATACTCCTCTAGCCTCTGCATGCACATATGTACTCATTCAAACACACATGCATAGAAAAGAAAGGAAAAAAGAGTTTTCACAGGCAAAACTCCCAATGCTGGAAATGGTGGCCCATTTAACACCACCATTAAAAAAGAAAAGTTTCATGAGAAAGATGTATTTGGTGAAGGCTTTCGAGAAAACACAAAATAATCCTCTGACATAAAACTGATTTGCACAGTACATGCACACAGAGGCTCAGTGACCCACAGAACACTCAGGGATGAGTCCTCATTAAGAGAAACTGAGAAGTCCACAGTTAGCTACCAAAGTACTGATAAAATGTAACATTTTTTTTTTTTGGAATGATTACCAGAACATCTACTAATCTACAAATATCAGCACAGAATTATTTTGTAAAGATTTATTTATTTAAGTGTATATGTGTGTGCCTGAGTGTATGGATGTGCATCCCATGTGTACAGAGACTAGCAGAGGCCAAAAGAGGGTGTTGAATCGCCTACAGTTGGATTTACAGGTGGTTGTAAGATGCATGATAGGAACTGAACCCAGTCCTCTGTAAGAGCAGTAAGTGCTCTTAACCACTGAGCCATCTCCTATCCCGAAAGAACCATTTTAAATAAAGAATATCCACATGATTGAGAGCATTTGCCTTTATCCATAAGGTATAAAGACCTAAATAAAAATAGTACTAAAAATAAGGTTACTAGAACAACTAGAAACATGTAGCTTTCAAATATTTCCATTTTCAAACTGTATTAAGCCAACACACATGTACCCTATGATTACTTATGACTTAAAATATTCAAATTCCAAAAGCAGAATTAAATGGCTGTCTCCCTCCTGCAGCTTTAGGCAAAGGCACACCTCTCTCCTCTGCCACCTTTAGAAGCACTAAAGAAACTTTTCATAGGGTGAGGTAGCACATACTTTTAATTCTAGTACTTGAGAGGCAAAGGCAGATCCCTGTGAGTTCAAGGCCAGCTTGATCAATGTAGTGTATTCCAGACCAGCCAGGGTAATACAGTGAGACCCAATCTCAAGAAAAGAAAACAGAAAAAAAAAAAAAAAGAAACTTCTCATTTCTCTAGGCTGCAGCCAGAGATGCCCCTGAGTGCTACTTCTGCACCATAATTTATCACCAGAATCCCCATGTCCAGAGCAGGACTTTACTTAAGAGGGCAGGGACACCTAGGCTAAGTGCAGCAGAGGTGAGTATTCGCCACGACACCACGTCATTCTCCTGGAGTTCACTTCTATGGCAGTGTTAGCACAGTGTTAAGCAACCACTGGAGCTAACCTGAGAAGCCAAGTTACTCCTACTAGTGTGCTCCTATAGAATACAATGAACATATACCAAAGACACTAGGAACAAAGCAGCTACTCAAAAACTAGAAGCCTCATATAAAGCCACTTCCCATACCTAAAAACTAACGAAAAATATTGAAAGACCAAAATGAAGATTATCTATTTCTTTTGAATTTTATATCTTATTTATTTACTAATTTACTTATTTATTTAGTGTGTATGCAGGTACATGTGGGTGTATGTACATATGGTATGTCAATGACTGTAGAGGCCAGAGGTCAACCTTGGCTGTTTGGTAGTTTGAGTGGGTATAGTCTTCAGAGACTCTCATGTGTTTGAATACTTGGTACATAGGGAGTGGCATTATTTGGAAGTGTGGCATTGTTAAAGTAGGTGTGACCTTTTGGGAAAAAATGCATCACTGTAAGAGTGGGCTTTGAGGTCACATATGTTCAAGCTAAGCTCGGTGTGAGACACAGTTGCTTCTGCTGCCTGAGTATTAAGATGTAGAACTCTCCGTTCCTTCTCTGGCATTATGTCTGCCTGCATGACCACATGAAGATAATGGACTAAACCTCTCAAACCCCTTGTCGTGGTCATGGTGTCTCTTCATAGCAGTAGAAACCCTAACTGATACAGCTGTCTTTCCTTAGGTGACGTTTTCTGAAAGAGGTATTTACTGACCTAGGACTCTCCCTGTGGGCTAGGCTGGCTGGTCAGTGAGCCCTGGGATTCCTCCTGTCTCCAACTCCCCAGCACTGGAGTTACAAGCATGCAACACTACTCCTGGCTTTTTTTTTTTTAACATGAAGTCTGAGGATCAAGCTCCAGTCCTCAAATTGGTAGAGCCACTCTATTGGCTGAGTCATTTCAGCCCTACTATTTCTATTTCTATGTACTAGCGTGCCTCTTAGAGGCAGGGAGAAGCATCAAGTATCACCCCTATGACCCCCTTATTATTTAGCTGTCACGGGGTCCTAGAGCATCTCAGGAAGAGCCAGGCTTACCTTTCTCATGCACATGTCGGCTATGATGGAGAGAGGTATCGTAAGGCTTAGTGCAAGTGTGCCTATCAACGATGAGGTAAGAAAGCAGCCCCTGAGACGAAGAAAGGAAACATAACTTCTATATTATAAACATTTTTTAAATGCCATTCAACAAATTAAACTAAGTTTCCTATCCTATAATACGTGCCTGAAAGATCCCAAGCAGAGGTGAAAACTGAGTATGGACAGAGGTATAAAAAAATAATAATTACTAAAATGACTCCAAAGTTTGTCCTTGACTATTAAAAATACAAACATGGAATTACACAGTGTTCTGGGTGCTATATACTATTTTTAAGATCTGTTTGCATATATTATTCAACTTTGAATATATATATATATATATATATATATATATATATATATATATATAATTTCAGTAATTTAAAAATTACCGAGCAGAGTTTTTAGTTTTTTTGGTGATACCAAACAAAATCACATTACCTTTCTTTAGATTTTAAAAACTAATTTTTTTCCCTTTGCTGCTTTTTTAATCTTTAAATTTTCTTACAAATATTTCAATGTTTGTTGATACAGTCTTATTTTGGTTTCATTTTTAATGCTTTTGTCAGTTTTATTCAATAAAAATGAAAACAAAAAACTAATTTTTAAATTATGTATAAGAGTGGGTCTGAAGAGATGAATGTAGTTTCTTTAGGGACCAGACAAGGATGTGGTATCCCTCTGAAGCTGGAATTACTGGCAGTGGTAAGCTTCCCAATATGGGTGCTGGGAACTGAATTCAGGTCCTCTGCAAGACTAGCATGCACTCTTAAACACAGAAACATCTCTCTAGCCCCCACCAAACAGCATTATTAAAATTGAAATCATACACAAACTTTAAGAAAGTGATAAGCTTATGCCATCAGGCCCAGCTCTTTGAAAAGTTTAATCTGACAGAAACAGTACTAAAACTATAATGGAAGTCCGACAAACTCCATATGGGATACTGTGTTTAAACTTATGGTCCTTAAATGAGAAAAAGTCTAACATAGTATAGTATGCTAGGATCCCAGTTGATCCATTCATGATTTCCACATCTAACTCGCCCATTTGTAAAGTTCTGAATATAAACATAACAATGCAAAAGAAGCCTGGGAACAACCAAAAATTCCCAAGCTCCCTAAGTAAGCAACACCCCTGGAGTTGCACTAAGAATCCATAAACTCTCACATTAAAACATATGATGTCCACTAGTCCATGGCTACTTTCATTTGCATGACATTATGAACATACATGTTCATATATACATGTTCATGTGTGTACATGTGCACTCAGGTATATGTACACATGTGCATGTACAGACCAGAGGTCAACATTCAATGTCTGTTTCACTCTTCACCTTATTTTTGAGACTTGTTCTCTCACTGAACCCAGGTCACTGATTCAGCTAGACTAGCTGGCAAGTGAGTTCCATGGCTCTCCCCATCTCTATGCTCCCATGTCATTCCACCCTGCCTAGACACCCGAACTCAGATCCTCATGTTAGTGCAGCAAGAACTTTATCAGCTGAGCCATCATCAATGCCCCCAACACTATGCTTTAAAAATATATCTTTTATTTATTGATTGATAATTTCATACATGTAAATTAACACCTTGAAAACATTTTTACAAATTTAAACGATTTATATTGTCCTATTTTCCTTCAGCTCTTCAACCTTGCCAATGCTGTAACACTTTAATACAGTTCCTCATGTTGTGGAGACCCCCAACTATAACATTATTGCATTGCTACTTCATAACTGTAATTATGTTACTGTTATGAATTGTATGGTAAATATCTAACATGCAGGATATCTTATTATGACCCTTTTAAAAAGGTCTTTTGAGTCCCCAAAGAAGTTACAACCCACAGGTTGAGAACCACTGGCCTAGAGTCATCTGAGGAAGTCTGAGTGAGAGATTGATTGGCCTGTGTCATCTGAGTGAGAGATTGGTTGGCTTGTGTCATGTCTGTTAAGAAATTGTCTTAACTGATGATTAATATGGGCAAGCCTTCCCTGACTTCCCTCAGTGATGGACTGTGACCTGGAAGTGTGAGTTAAGGAAACTCTCTCCTCCCCAAGTCACTTTTGGTCAGAGTGTTCATCACAACAGCAGGAAGGATAGGAGAACAGTATTAATTTGCATAGTAATATTCACACATTTAGTAAACAAACACCTAAGCCCACAAAAGTTAAAAATCAAAGTCCCTGCTCTTATCAGAATAAATATATTCAATTACAAGTACCAATATAGAAGGGATCTTCAGAACTCAGAAGACACAGAAAGATCCAAACTACTCATAAGTCAACAAAATGAAGCAAATGAACTGCAGAAGTAACAGAACCTACCATAACCACAGAAACTCGGAAAGAACTGTTCCAATGAGGCCATTGATAATGATACACAAAAGTACCACTTTATTGGGGAACTCGAAGTCCTCAAAGCCAGTATAATGAAGCACAAAGAACCCTGGCCATAAGAGCAGCAGATTAAACAGACCTACAAAACCTGAGCATAAAAGAGACACGGGTTAAAATCATAGCTGATTTCAATTTTCCAAACTTGAGAACACTATTAGAAATATGACATCTCACAAAAGGCTTCAGTGGGTTGCTTAACTGGAGCTTGTGTTAGTTCTACAAACAGGTCAATTCCAGGGAAAAACAGCATCAGCACCTGGTGACTGTTGACTGCAGTTTGGCTGGGCAGATAGCTCAGTAAAGTGCTTGCTGCTCAAACACGAGTGCAGTCCTCAGCACCCAGGTGGTGCTCACTTGTACTCTCATCTCTGGGTCATGCAGACATGGCTTTCTAGGACCCACTGGCCAGTTAGTCTGGTTGAATCTTGAGGCCCAGAAGGTTCATCAAGAGACCTTGGAATTCATAAGATTTCCAAGATAAGAAAGGAAGGAAGGAAGGGAAGGAGGGAGGGAGGAAGGGAGGGGGGAGGGGAGGGGAGGGGAGGGGAGGGGAGGGGAGGGGAGGGGAGGGGAGGGAAAGAAATGGAAGAAAAGGAAAGAGGGAGGGATGGAGTAAAGGGGGGAGGGAAGGAGGAAGAGAGGGAGAGAAGGAGAGGGAGGAGGGAAGGAGGGAGGGAGGGGGTGAGAAAGAGAGAGAAGTCATATGGAGGAGGAAAAAGGTCTCCATACTCTCTCAAAAAATAACCTATGAACTTATCATTTCAAGTAAATAACCTAAAAGGTTAAACATATACTTGCCAAAGAACATTGGAATATCCAATTTATCTTCTCTGTCTACCTTTCTCTTGATCATCACAATGTAGACAGCATAGAGCATTGCTCCAGCAAGGGACCAAATGGAACCTGTAAGAACCAACACATTATTTAAACTCTTGTATCCATTCAAGAACTTGTTCAACATATATTACTACATATACTTAGAGTCTACTAGTACAGTGAATACTAAATGAAGAAATGAGACTGCAAAAATTAAAAAAAAAAACCTAACTCATTCCTGGTGTAGGAGGGTCTTCTTTCTATGTGTTGCTTTCATTGGTTAAATAAAGAGACTGCCTTGGCCCTTTGATAGGACAGCAGCTTAGATAGGCAGAGTAGACAGAACAGAATGCTGGGAGAAAGGAGGCAGAGGCAGAGAGCCTCCCGCCATGAAGCTGCCAGGTCAGACATGCTGAATCTTTCCTGGTAAGCCACAGCCTCATGGTGACATACAGATTTTTAGAAATGGGTTGAATCAAGATGTGAGAGTTAGCCAATAATAGGCTAGAACTAATGGGTCAGGCAGTGTTCAAATGAAACAATTTGTGTGTTGTTATTTCTGGGTATATGCCAGCCAGGAGCCCGGGAGCCAGGTGGCAGGAAGCGACCTGCCACTCATATTACAACACATTCCATCCAGATCCTCCTATAGGATAGGAACTGAATGGATAAATAAATAAATATGCAAAAGCATTTGCCTTAGTGACCTAACTAAACACCCACCCACACAGATTCTAACAATGAAAGTCGGATAAGTAACATTTTGTCTTTAATTTTGAAATGTGCACTTCTTAATTTTCTCTACATTAGTGATTCTCAATCTTCCTAACGCTGTGTCCATTAATATACAGTTCCTCATGTTATAGTGTCCTTCAACCATAAAATTATTTTTTGCTACTTCACAACTATAATTTTGCTGTTATGAATCATAATTTAAATACCTGTGTTTTCTGATGATCTTAGGTGATCCCTGTGAAGGAGTCATTGGACGCCCCCAAAGGGGTTGCAACCCATAGGTTGAGAACCACTGCTCTACATGAACCAGGCTATTGTACACTGTAACTAATGTTTCTCTCCTGCTTGATTTTGTTTTTCCCATCCCTCCATATGGATTTCCAGATGATACTCTACTACCACATCCATAGGGTCACACCTCTTCCACCAAGCATCCTTTCTACTCTGCTAAAATTCCATTGATTTGTCTTCTGTTTTAGGCAATGGAACATTTACTAATGTTAACTATGATACTATGAGTTGAGGAGATGGCCCAGTGAACAAAGCACTTGCCACAGAAGTATAAGGACATGGGTGGGAATCCCCATGACCCACATCAGGTCACACATGGATGTGCATGCATCTTTAAACCCAGAACTCCTGCAATGAGATGGGAGGCAGACAAAAAAAAAATCCCAGGAAGTGTACAAGCCAGCAGTTAAACATACACAGTAACAAGTAACGAAAGACCGCATCTAAAACAAGGTAGAAATCAAGAGCCAACACCTGAAGTTGTCCTCTGACCTCTACACAGCATTGTGTCACACATGTATTTATACTAACACATTCACTTGTACACACATACACACCATATATCCACACAAGGGAAAAATATTCTCTATTGGCTTTGTTTGTAATTCCCATATCTTCTCTTAAACCAAGAACTGTTTGAAAACTACAAACACAGAATGATTGCTTATAATTAGTTGAAAATATGCAATATGTGAGGCTCACAGAGCATGAATAATTAGTCTTAATTAACTCATGCTCAACAACCCTTAAGTAAGCCTTTAAAAATGATTAAAGAATGTGCCAAGTGACCACTCAATACTTTAATCTGTTTGAAAGAACAGAATATTTATTGGAGGAAATTAAGGCCTATGAGGCTGAGAGGAGCCAACCTGGAATCTGCCTGGTGCTGTCAGAGATCTGATGGTGCCTAGTCAATGAGGGGTGACCATGTGATGTCAATGGATGGGAATGCCTGGGTGCTGGAGAGTATATAAGATTTCCCCTCCCCTTTGTTAAAAAAACAAGTCTGCTGTATCCCTTCTATCTGACTCCGCATGTCTGAGACACTGCACCTTTCACCCCCTCCCCCGAGGAAGATGTTAGGGCCAAGCAACAATTTATTAAGTCTATTTTCTTTTTATTGCTATCAGAAATTTTTTAAAACCTGTCAACAAAATCTTATACTCCCAAAACAAGGATATATTGTAGGCTTTTCTTTGTTTTTTTTTGTTGTTGTTTGATTGTCTGTTTGCTGGTTGGTTTTTCGAGACAGTGTTTCTCTGTGTAGTCCTAGCTACCCGGGAACTCGCTCTGTAGACCAGGCTGGCTTCAAACTCATTAATCTGCCTGCCTCTGTTTGCTGAGTGCTGGGATTAAAGGCATGCACCCCCATGCTGCAGTGCATTAAGTTTTACATACACAGAGTGGCTCTGGGTCAGAAAGAGAAAATGTAGGTCAAAGCACAGCTAACCTGGCAGTCCAGGAAGAGTTTGGAGAGCACTTCACATATCTAAAAACATTAACTAGGTTAGGCTCTAGTTACCTTTGTTTTTGCTAAATCCAGGCAGCAGATCAAAATGTTTACTATAATAGTAACTGCTAAGGCAAGGAACCAGACTGGATGAGAAAAATTAGTGGGTGAGAATATGACAACAGGATATTTCTATAACCTCACAGTATTTATCTCCCTACAAGATGCTTACTATTTCACCAACTGGTTACCTCGCCTGGAGCACCCTTAATAATTATTAATAAATAAATAATGTAATATTACAGACACGCGTAATACCTACATCACTAGCAAAAGATTAAAGCAATGTCATTGGTCTTCAGAGAAAATACACCAATGCCAGCCAGATCAGGAAATGTTACTACCAATTTGTACAACACCAGTTTAACTAGAAAGAATTCAAGATGAATCCTAACTTCAATGGAGAAACACTGTACAAGATAAATAAGCTGTACCCTTCGTACGTGTCAAACCCATAGAAGACAAGTAAGACTGCATTAGAGCTTCTGCTGAAAAGACATTAGAAGAATAAGACAACTAAATGTAAATTAAAAAAAGATCTTAGGCCACTAAAAGAGTGCTGTGGGAACATGGCTACATTAATGGTGGGTCTATAGCCCATACTATCAAAATTCAGTGTTCATTCTAATAGTAACTGCTCATAAAAGATACAGAAGTGCATGAGAAAATTAGTAGGCAATGTTAATTCCTGATTTTTGTAATTGTTTTGTAGTTTATATAAACCAATCTATGGAGAATTTGGGTGAAGGTCATATAACAGCCTTTTTTTTTTTTATTAGTATCACTTCCAAAGGAAAAGTTAAATTAAAAGACAAATTTTTTAAGACCCTGTTACTGGGCCAGCAAGATGGCTTAGTCAGTAAAGAGGTGCTTGTTTTCCAAACCTGGAAACCTAAGTTCAGTACCTGGGAACCATGGTGAAAGGAAATATTTGATTCTTATCTTCTGACTTTCACTCCTAAGATGTGTCACACACACACACACATACACACACACACACACACACACACACACACACACACACACAAATAAATGTAATAAAGCTACGAGCCTGTCGGTGACACGCTGTATGTGCATATATATGCACGCATTGCAGTAAGCACAAAGCTTTCTTGAATGCCCTAGAAGAGTACAGTCTTATTCTTACCTATTGTGTCTCTTCCAGCAGACTTTTCAGACCCTGACAGGTTCACCAGCACCACGCCTCCAATACTGTAAAAGTAACACCCATTACTGATGAGCAAAATAATAGGCTCCTAACAAACTAATCATCTAGATTAAAAACAAAGAACTCATCCTAACTCTGGGTAAAAGTGACTGAGAATTCAGTAGTAAATTGATGAGTGCTCCTCAATGAGTGTCGCACTGACAGTTAATCCTCACAAATGCACACTGATGACTTATAGGGAAGGAATTCATGAAGAGGTGAAGTAACTTGACCAAGACCACATGACAGGGCTGGAACACAGGCAGCCTGTTCCCAAAGCCTAACACACTTACATGCTACTCTTTTAATTATGGAAAAGATAACTTGCCATCCTTTTGCCAAGCCTTCTTTCAAAGAGAAATAAGCCAAGCCCAATAAAGCTAGCAACGGCACTTTTTTGCAAGTAAAACCTAACAAACAGAAGGCTGTTTTTCACATTTGATCAGTCTCATCAACCCCAGGGTTGTAATGGGCAAAAGGAAGACCACTGAAGGCTGCTGCAAAGTCAGAGGACAGTGACTCATCTGACTGTCACTTGTTGAGCATCTAGAACAAGCAAAGCAATATGTTCCAGTGGGGAACAAGATGGGCATGGTTCTAGTCTTCAAAGTGCTCTCAGGGCCCTTCTATTTCTCGGTAGTTTACTGTGTATATTTTTGTCAAACAAACAAATTTAAAAGATAGTCCTGTTCTCTCGCCTACTGATCAAAGAGACCTGGGCACATTTGAGGAGTAGTATGGAGGAAGAATATTTTTTCTTTTATAGAACAATGTGAGTAGAAGCTAAACAGACACTCCTTACACTGGACCCTCCTACTTAGAGTGGCAGTGTCAGGTTTCCTGCTATGATCACTGTTTGGATTAGAGTCCGCTGCTGTTTACTGAGTTCCCACAATAGAATAGAAACCATTTCATTTCCACTCAGAGGAAGATGCCATGATGGTGCCTAAAAATATTGAGCACACATTGTTCTTAAAAACAGTTTAGAAGTTTGACCTCATCCGTCCACATAACTGTCTTATGAGACAAATTCTACTGTGATCCTCAGTTTATAGAAGAGGAAACAGGCAGAGATTTTAAAATGATGTGCAAGATCTCAAAACTAGTAATGGAGGTGGGACTGGATCACAGACAGCAGAATGTGATCCCTGAACTCTCTCAAGGCTGTTGTTATCTCAAATTATATGCATGATCACAAAAACTTAATCTCATTGTTTAAGGCCAGTTCAAAATAAAGTAAGTATTAGATGGTATTTATTACAGTTTCATAAGAGTAAAATAACACAAAAGTTAAAATCAAGTATCCTAAACTACAGAGATTCTTTTATAGGACAGAAAGTAACTACCTGGCCATGTAGTTTCTCTTACAACTCTGCCGTCCAGCAACAGTCACAGAAGATAGCAAATGAATGAAAACGACTGTGTTTCAATAAAACTTTGTAAAAACTGGCAGGCAGTTGACATTTCCTGGTTCTCATTCTTAACCTACTTTAACAAGAATATTCTTGGTTCAACATTTTATATTCACTCCCATCTTTATCAAACTTTTTTTATTTATATGGTACTAAGAAAAGTTAAAAATCAGCATCTATTTCAGGTAAAGTTCAATAAGACCTCATTTATGTGATTTTATAGCCTCAACACAAATGTATTATATTTCCAAAATGCAAAAACACGTTTGGTTAAAACATTAGTCAAGCATAGAAAAGAATATATCCCTGGTAGTTATAAAGAGTAAACATAAATTAGGTGGGTCAACCAGAGTGTCACTGGAACAGCTTGGTCAGCTTTCCCTCGTGTCTAAAAGCTGTAATATAGAATAGAAGAAGAATGATCAATCTACAATGGCCAAGTGCAAGTCCCTTGAATAGTTTACAGACATTGCTCCAAACTTTACAAGGACACAAAGCAGGAAAGTTCTAGTCCTCTCAGGTAGAGTAGGGCTTAAGGGAAGCAGACTTTGATTCAGTCTCAGCTACACTAAGAAACAGCCTCATCATTAAATGCTCTGTTACCTTCTTTGCTCTCTCATTTTCCAAAATAGCTGCTTTGTCAAACTAAAGCATCACCTTTGAGTACTGTCTATGGGAAAAGCCCTCTGCTAGGCTCTCGGAATGAAGCCAGGTATTAGCCTTTAAAGGTTTACAGTCCAACAGAGAAGACAAGAAAAACAAGCTCACAGTTAGGTATGTAGTTATTGGCAGTGAGGCTGCTGTGCCCGGAGATAAAATTGCCAAATGAATTAAACAGAAAGTAAGTGAAAAATCACTGCAGGCTAAGATAACTGGAGAAGATCCAATTTGACTTCTAGAAGAAAGGGACGGACTGAAGCCAACATAAAACGGGGACTTGTGTCAGTAAAAGGAGATGACAACTGATGATTACATTGGCACACGAATGTTAAATGTGAAAGCCAGTTCAACACTTAGTAATTTTACAGTCAATGAGAACCAGTGATGGGAACCATAGCTGTCCTGGGATCTTTCCCTCCAGTTGCCCTAAATAGTATCTTGTCCACGTGAAGCCTTCTTTTGCCTCATCTTTTTTTGCTTATGTATTATAACATAAATTAAATTGTTTCAACATCATATTTTAAAGGCTTTATCATTTGTTTATGCCTACAAAGGAATATGAGTGCATGTGTATAAAGTATGCATGTTTGTGTGAATGCAATGAGCGGCCAGATGAGGATGTTGGATCTGTCAGAGAAAGCATTATAGGCCTTGTGGAACAGCCGGCTTGTTCTGATCCCCAGTCTTCATGATTATCCAAGCAAACTCTCTTAACTCCTGAGCCAGTTTTCTAGGTCTAATATCATATCTCTGAGCAGAGCAAATGAGCACAAGCTATATTCTTACCTTAAAATTACAGCTAATAGTTTAGAGAGGGTAAATCTGTCTCCACTGTTACTCGGAAATACAGCTGCAAGAATTAAAGTAAAAAGTCCTACAGGGAAGAAGAAAGGGACAGAAGAAGCTGTTACATTTACTTCTACCAACATTCCTCACCACGACTACCGAGGGCAACACAAGGAAATCACACATTTACCTTTTAAGTTGATTGTTTTGCTCTTTCAAACAACTATTGCTGTATTTACTTAAGTGGAAATATTCAAAAGTCAAATTAAGAAGAGCTTCTAAACTAAGCCACGTTTATTTTAACAGTGCAGATAAGGGTAGGCCTACTTATTTTAAACCAGTAAGTACTAAGTTGAGCCTGCAGAGTAATTGTGACCTCATCAGTCATGCCCATGTTCTAAGTTATTTCTACAGCTTTAAAAGTACTTCTTTTATCTTCCAGATTTGGAAGGTGAGTTGATGTTAAAAATAAAACACCTGCTAGAGTGCAAATTTTAGATAGGAAATAAGCAGTGGCATTTAGCCAAAAAGGATCTAGAAAAAGATCTCTGAAAAGAAATGTGGGGTAAGACTACCATAAAGGGAGGACAGGCCTAGGAACCTTCATACACTACAGAATAAAACCACAGAGGGTCGGGTGTGGTGGCGCACACCTTTAATCCCAGCACTTAGTAGGCAGAAGTAGGAAACCTCTGAGTTTGAGGCCAGCCTCAAACTGAGTGAGTTCCAAAATAGACATGACTATACAGAGTAACCCTGTCATAAAAAAAAAATGGAAAAGTAAGCAAATAAAACCCACAGAGGACCAAGGGAGATTATGTGCCTGGTATACACAGACATAGAAAATGTTCATGCACTGCAGGATAAATAACACAGAGGCCAAGGGTGTACTCGTGGGAGAGCAAGTGCCCAACATGTACAGGCCTGAGTTTGATCCCCAGCAATGGACAAAGACAACAACAGCCAAAACAAGAACTATAAAGTACCCGAGGGAACACCAATAGCACAGAGGTCAGGCAGTGAACTCTAACCATGCAAACATGGTTGTGCATTCCTGTAATACTGCTTGGAAGACAGGTACAGGCAGGAGGATGGCCACAAGTTCAAAGTCAGCCTGGTCTATACAGTAAAATAGCTACAGCAAAAAAGTAAGGGTCTAAGTAACAACCATCCCCATGAATGCGCAGTAGAACTAAACTTAGAATTGTGTTTACATATATATAAATATCACTAGATATGCATACATCAACTCATAATGCAGATTTTGAAGATACGTTTCTTACCAGAAGTTGAAGACAAAATATTCACTATGGCAACCTGTGTGTCTGAAAGTGCTTCTTGATATGACAAATTCGCCAAAAACCACTATACAAAAAGAAAAGAAAGTGAAACCTCATGAAAAACATTTATACCTTCCAGTTCAATTAACAGTCGCCCCTCTCACTTCTAAGCGCTATTATTGTATGACGTTTGTTTCTGTTTTTAAGATTTAAAAAAAATCTTATGTATATGTGTGTATCTGTGGGGGTATGGGAACTTGCATACAGTGCCAGCAGAGACCAGAAGAGGGTGTCAGATCCCTTGAACTGTAACCACAGATGGTTGAGCCACCCAGTGTAGGTACTGGGAACTAAACTTTGGTTCTCTGCAAGAGCAGTATGTGCTCTGAACCTTGAGCCATCTCTCCAGTCCCCATAAGTGGTCCCCAAAAGCTGCTCTTTGAGAAAAAAAAATCACAGGCCCCCAAATAAGGACAAGCATTAATAATCATAGTTGAAATCTTTGAGATCTTGCTGCTCAATTCCTTGAAGACACTAACCAGGCTAGACACAGCAACACAATCCCAAGTGCTGGAATTAAAGGTGTGACCCCAGAACTCAAGGCTGGGAAGATAACAAGTTCCACATATTGAAGACTAGCCTGTGCTAGTGGGACCTTGTCTCAAAAGATTTAAATTAATTTAAGTTGCACTTCAAAAATAAACCAGAACTTGTCTAGCATGCACAGAACCTGGTTTCAATTCCCAGCACTACAAACAAAAAATAACTAACAAAAGTTGGTTTAAAAAAATGCATTTGCAGAGGACTTGAGTTTGGTTCCCATCACCCATAACACATGTCTCAGAACTTGCTGTAACTCAAGCTCCAGGCAGTCTGACTCCCTCTTCTGTGTTCCACAGGCACATGCGCAGTGCTCATACACACACACACACACACACACACACACACACACACATATACACACAAAGACAGATAATTTTAAAAGAAAAATAAGCATTCGGATATTGTATGTTTGTGTAAAGGAGAGAGACTGAATATCAAATCACTTTAACATTTTTTATTCACGTACTGATCATACTTTAAGTTTATATAAGTCAAATTCAAGTTTGGGGAAATTCTGTGACATTAAAACCTACAGGGCCTAGAAAGACGGTTTAGTGAGAGAGTGTACTCGCTGTGCGATCATTTGGATCTGAGTTCAGATCCCATATTCAAGTAAAGAAGTCAAGAACGGCCATGCCTACCCATGCAATGATAAATTCAATATTCGTCAAATTGTGGGCAAGCATGGGTGTACGTGTATACACGTGTTGTGTTCTAGGAACTGGCTTCATATCTTTATTTATGGGTTGGGCTTGGTGTATAAATATATGTGTGGAGGCCAGAGGTGGGCTGTGACTGTCATTCTTCAGGTTCCTTGTTTGCTGAGCTACGGTATCTCACTGGCCTGGAACTCACCAGGTAAACTAGGCTAGCTGGCCACTGAGCCCCAGCGATCCATGTCCCTGCCTCCCTAGCCCTAGGATTACAAGGGTGTAGCATCACACTCAGCTCTTTTACAGGGTCCTGCAAAGGAACTCAGCTCCTTGTGCTCACAACACAAGCACTTTACCAGCTGAACTGTACCTGAAGCTTTAACTTCTAAATTCTTTGAGGCATGATAAGTATTTACTCAGTCTGATATTCTAACATCCCAGTGTGCCAGATAGCAGTTAGCAGAAGAAAATAAAGAACTCTAGGAGACTTGGATGGCTCAACAGGTAAAGTATTGCCATCCCCAGAACACACACAAATGTGGAAGGTCATAAGTGACTTCCTCAAGTTGCCCTCTGAGCTCCACAGGCACACTGTGGCAATCCCTCCCCCCCCACACTCGCATAGCATACATATGCACAACAATAATAAACCTTTTTTTTAAAAAAAAAAACAAAAAAAAACCTACCACAAAACAAAAGAAAAAGCTGATTTTTGCTACTTGGGTTGCAGTAAGTTTCCCTACAGTCTTCAGTATGGATTCTTGATCCTTCATAGTAGGATAAGACATTCGTGACAACTTGGCCTCTAATGCATGGCTCGATGGAAGCTGTCGAATCTCCATGATATTGCTGAACCTTACCCGGGACTTCTTGGGAGCTAAAATGGAAAACATAACACAAAACATTAACTGTGCCTCATATCCTATAAAAACGAAACAGTGTTTAGTGATAAATTCTGATTATTCCGATCACTTATGATCAAAATAAGACAATACAAACACTAGAGTTATATTGTTCCCTGGTGCAGTTCTGCTCAGCCAAAAGAGCTAATGGGAAAAAATGATTTCATCTGTGAAATGTTTTAAAGAGTTTAAAACAGGGCAGGCAAGATGGCTCAGCAGGTAACACCTACTACCAAGCCTGAGGTAGATCTGAGGGTCTGAGTTTGATTCCCAGGGACCACATAGTGGAAACAAAGAACTTAACTCTTGTTATTTGTATGCTGATCTCTAAATAGGCATACAAAATAAATTTAAAATGTAATACAATTTTTGAAGAGTTTAAAATGATTAAAATTCCAACAAAAGGTTTATAGTTGCATATGTACACAACCACCCGGTTCAGGATTGTACCATGCTTATTATTTTAGCATTTATACAAAAGCATAATTTTGGTTATTCTTCATGGTTCGCTAATTAAGAAGAACATTCCCAGCAAGCATTCAGAACACTCCTCTACACTGCAGCTGAACGTTGCGCTTTATACTGTGCTGACACTCTGAAAGAAACTCACAGAAATTGAACAACTCAAGTAATGTTTGAATTTGGGTCTCTGAGAACATGTTTATGAAAATATTTAAATAAAATATTTAAATAAAAACATATATATGTATGGTTGGGACTGTGGCTCCACTGATAGAATACATTACTAGCTGGACTACTGGGTTCCATTCCGCAGCACTGACTAAAACAAGTATGGCAATATATGCCTATAATCCCAGTATACAGGATATTAAGATAGGGGAACCAGAAATTCAAGGCCATCCTTGGCACATAGTAAGGTTGAGGCCATCTTGAGCTACACAAGAGACTGTCTCAAAGGAAAATAAATAAACTTATTTAATAATCTATAAATTAATTATTAATTTATATGTTCCTTTATATATAATGATAATGAAACCATAGAGCTTTCTGGTATCTGGAAAATACTTCCAATTGAATTAATACAGAAATTATATTCTATCAGATTCACAACCAAGTCTAACTTCCAGAAGAATGAAGGCCATGTCAAACCCCACAGAGGTCAAGACACACTATACGAACCCTATAAGCTCACAGCGGCTCAAAAGAAGCTAAATTTCCATTCACTCTCAAGCGTGGAACCCTAAGCTTGACTTACTTTTTTCAGTCCCAATGTTTGTGCTCTCAAGCTTCTCACTTGGAAGATCATGAAACTTCACAGGAACATATAGAGGTTCGCTCTGGAACACAATGCGAACAGAAACAAACATTAGCAGCAAAATTCAAAGCCAATCTATCGGACAGAGTTTAAGTGCAAGACACACAGACACAGGAACTGCCACAGCTCAGCTATTCCTCAGCACATCCATCTAGTCAGCATCATTTTCCCCAAAGCCTGGGAAAGCAAGCTCAACCAGTTCACACAGGCACAAGGAGACAAAGAATGTCAGTCATGACATGGCTCAAATGGCCAAGTGCTTTCTGTGTAAGCCTGACAGTCTGTGTTCAATCCTTAAAATCTACAGTGAAAAGAAAGAGCCAACTCCCCAAAGCTGTCTTCTAACCTCTCATGCATGTACACATGACTCCCCACTCCCTCACCTAATAATAACAATAACAAAAATAAAGTGTAGAAATGTCAAACAGTATCTTTGGCACATTCTGGGAACATTAATACCTCAATATCATACAATCAATTCTCTCTCCACCAACAGAAAAACATTCATTTTTTGGATATACACACATAGCATGCTGTGCTGGGAGAAGTACATACATGAACTCCCTGTTACCTGGGCAGCTGAGGTGGAAGGATGGTCTGAGCCCACCAGTGTGGAGCCAGCCAAACAGCATGAACCCTTGTCTCTCCCCACAAACAAAATAGAAGAAAACCACTCTGAGCACTTGCTAAACAAACACTGTTCTAAGTCCTGTGAATAAGAGTGAATAAACAAAGTTTCTTCCCCCATAATCATGCAGCCCCATGGGGAAGGCAGCTAAGAAACAGCTTATAGTACAACTGCATTTGATGAATTTGTTTTACTAAATACATAAGATTCAACAACAAAAATCTTTTGGGGTGGGAAATAGGTAGGGGTATGAGGTGTACGTAGCTGTACAGCTACAGGTGTGGAGGCCAGAATTCAATCTCAATTGTTATTTCTCAGGAGCTATCCACCTGGTTTTGGAAGCTATCTCACTGGGACCCAGTGCTCACCGTTAGACTGGCCGGCCACTGGGCATCTTCACCCCTCTCACTGCGGGGCCTGCAAATTCCCGCCACCACACCTTTCAAGCTTTGTAGGTGTATAGGTGTTGAAGCCTGAGCTCAGGGGCTCATGCTTGTGTGGCAAGGGCTATACCAACGAAGTTATCACTTGAACCCCAAACCAACATTTAAATAATTAAAAGATGGGGGAAATGCTACCACTGATTAGTTCTTACTATTCATAAGGTTCAAATACAAAAGGCTAAATGTATTTCTCACTAGTCCTCACAATAACTTAGAAAATAAGTATTTTAGAGAAACTGTCCTCAAAGCAGAGATACAAAAACAGCTAAACAGGAGACAAAATTTGACTCCAAGACCCAAATGTCGTGACATTTTTACAAATATTCTTCTTTAAAGCATGATTCCCCCAACTAATATGTTTCATTTTTAAAAATCAGACTTCTATAACTTTCTTTGATTTTTCTTTTAATTCTTGGCATAGAACAATGACAGGACAACATATTCAGAAAACAAAATATATTCACTAAACTAAGTCCATAAGTTCTAACAATCAACACAGTCTTCTTGCCACATATAACTTTTGATTATAGCATTTGGCCTAGCCCAATTTGACTTATCAGTCCTAGAGATAAAAGCAAAAGCTATTAGAACACTAGTCAGCACCTTGCACTCTGAGCAGAGCAAATGGCATTACATCATCTTGATGCTTAAGATAGCAGAGAACAAACTTCTTCTCCAAGTTTAATAAAGTCCTCACTTTACTAACCTGCTAAATCATCTGACATACAATGCAGTTTAAAAATGAACAAACAACAATAGCATTATATTTTAAAAACTTGTATGAGAAGGACCAGTGAGATGGTTCAGCAAGTAAAGGAAGTCACTTGCCATAGAAGCCTGATAACCTAAGTTCGATCCCCGGAACTCAGCTGATGAAAAGATAAATGAATGCCGAAAGTTCTCCTCTGACCTCCACATGCACGCTGTGGCACACACACGCACATACAAACACACAAAATAACTAAAGAAATATTACAGCAAACAATCAGTGTAGAATAAGTGGATGAACAATTGGCTTATTCTCAGTGTCAAGCACCAATTCTGGTTTCTAGATGGTAATAATAATGAGCATTAAGTTGAAAGTTGGTAGAGATACAGGCCTGGCCTGGGCTTCACTATTTTCCTTCAGTAACTAGCTGCCCCCCTTCCTTCAGCCTCCCTAAGGAAAGGAAGTGCAAAGCAGTTCTCTCTCAGGAGGCACACCGGAGCCATCTGGCTGTTCCTGCTATGACTGGACAGGAAAGGCAGCACTTACCAAAGAACTACTCACACTCGTATCTGCTGTGCAAGCAGCGAAGTAACCTTCAGGGTCTGCAAACTAAGTACAGAGAACAGGACATCAAATTCACGGAAACTCATGTTTTCGTGCAGGAATACTCAGCTCAAACGAACACAAACAACAATCCAGAATAAATGTATGCATCTAACTATTGTCCCCACAACAGTAACTAATGCCAAGGGTGCAGTCATGCAGAGTAGATTTTATCATCTTGTCTTTCCTGATGAAGAAACTGAGGCTGGCTGTTTCGTCAAAGTAGTAGCTACTGGATTAAATTTGCAGTGAGTCATCTAAGGCTAAAGCTCAAGCCCTTTCCCTTACACTATTGTAATATTTCAGACTCGCAGAGGAAGAGGGGTTAGTGAAAGAAGACAGCAACCCTTTGGTATTGTCATGAGACTAGACCGAGCTTAGGGACATGCCCACACTCTGGGAGCCACTTAACACTGTTAAGGTATGATTCCATTTCATAACCCCCGGTATTCCAACAACAAAGTACTATTTAAACCCACACAAATTAACAGAAACAAACAGAAAATTAGATCATGGTTATTAGGGATTAGGGCAGGGAAGATAAGGAATGTTTTTTTTAATGTTCTAATAAATCTTTATTTAAAGAACATTTGAAAGGTTGGAGAGACTATATATTCTTGTTTATTGGGCACAAAGTTTCTGTTTGGAATAAAAACTCCTAGAGATTGGCAGTGCACAGCAAAGCAAATGCACTGAGTACCACTGAACTGCACAACAACAATAACGATCCAAGGGATAAATTTGATATTATATATATTTTACAATAATAAAAAGGGGAAGAAATGGCTAAAATTTAATGTTACAGATGTCTACCACAGTACTGAAAAAGAGAAATAATTTTTAAATGATGAAAAGAAAGTTTTTTAAAGAATGAATAGAGCTAGGCAGTGGTGGTGCTCCCCTTTATTCCCAGCACTCTGGAGGTAGGGGCTGGCAGATCTCTGTGATTTTGTGACCAGCCTGGTCTACAATGTGACTTCCAGGACAGCCAGAGCTGTTACACAGAGAAACCCTGCCTTTAAAAACTAAAAACCAAAAATTTAAAAATAAAACAGATTTTAAGAAAACTGATATACCACTAAACCTCAAAAAATAACACTTAAACAAAATTAAAAACTTACAAAAGCAGCAGGCTTTCCTCGAAATCCTCTTGTACACTGTTGCCTCCAAGGTTTCCAAATAATGAAGCCCAAGAGGTACAGAACAAACATGGATGTTTTTGCAAAGGTGCTGAAGAACGGCTTGTTGTACTGAGTGAAGACATACTGCAGAGGAAAATGTAACATTTTATACAGACAACCGTAAGAGCTTTAAAACCTTTCTGCACGCCTCCATCTTGTCATCTCTTCAGAAGTCCACAAGAGGAGGAAAGTTTAAAGAGATAAAACACTTTAAGTTCCTCTCTGAATATTGCATGTGTCTTGCATACAAGAGGGAATATTGTCAAATGAAGCAGCAACAACCATTAAAAAAAAACAAACAGGTTTTTCAACACATCTATTGAAAACCTGCTACGCAAAAGTATCTGTGTTAGGGACTGAAGAAAAATAAAACCGTCCTCCCTGCTCCTGAGGAGACACATATACAAAGAAATGTGCTAAGTACCATTCAGAAGCTTTAGGGTGCTGTGGAAGTACCCAAGAGAAAGAACAGGTAAGGGTATGAAGTTTTCAAAAAGGCTGTCCCAAATAGTCTGGGGGGAGGGAGGGACATGTGTGCACATGCACATGGAGGTCAGAAAACAAATGCTGGGGTCATCTTTCAGAAGCCATCTATCTATTAAGAGACATAGCCACTCGTGGGCCTAGAACTCACTGAGTAGACTAGAAAGGCCATCGAGACCCAGGGAGCTGCCTGTCTTGGCCTCCCCAGCACTGAGATTACAAGTGCACACCACCATGACCACACCACCACACCTGGCTTTCAAAGATTAATCAGGTCAAATAGAAGGAACGACATGAAGAAAATGAAGCAGATTAGCATATAACAAAAATATGAATGTTAATGTTATTAGGAAGCTATATTTATGTGAAATTTTTTAAAAATGGTGTGAAAACTCATCATATTTTTATTTTGTCTCCTAGGAAACAACAACAGCAACAAAACCCAGTTACATGCACCTAGAAAGATGACAAGTCAGAAGGAATAAGAGCTCCAAGACCCAGACAGGATCCTAGACTATATCCCACTGAAGAAACCATAGCTCTCAGTGACAAAGGCCAAATCTGGGGAAGGGGACGGATCTGTACAAGACAAACCTGAAGCATCATGAGCCAGAAAGCAAAGGAGATAAATCTGAGGTCATATGAGAAAGATCCCAGAGCCAACCTGAAGCCAACCTCCTACTAATGAAAGTTAGGGCAGTGTAAGGCTTAAAACACAGTAATGACAATGATTAGAGATACATATCAAACATGCAAAATATGCAAAAATCCATGAGCTATAATGTTCTAAAAGGGATTTGTTGGCAGTTAGCACTAGAAGTTCCTCATAATTGTTCTCTAAAGTAAAAGGAGGTGAAATAATAAGATTTCCCCAATATTTTATATATGACCCATGTTTTAGGATTACCCAACAATAGTTGTAGAAAAGTTATCACTAAAAAAAATTCCAGCTAAAAAATACAGCAGGAATGTTTCTTAGAAGAATCCCTATTCTTCAAATCCTAAACAAATGTCTTAGAACAATCATTACACAGCTAATTCAACTATTATCTGTAGGTTGGTGAGAAGTTTTATTCTTAATATTTATTTATTTTGTATGGGGGGGTGAGTGTGTGTGTGTATGTGTGAGAGTATAGTGGTCAGTCAACAGCTTGTAGGAGTTGGTTCTCTTGATTTATTACAGGTGCCTCTGAGCTCAAACCTTGGCTTAGTGGCAAGCACCTCTATCCACTGAACTATCTCACAAACCATCCCACTGGTCAGGTGATGAACTTTATACTACTTAAAACTGGCATCATCCAAAACAGCTGTGCAGAAATATGCCTCCTGCCCCGATGTCACAGAAAGTACTTAGTACGATCAAGATAGTCTTGCCTAAAAACTGAACCTAAATCAAGACTTTATACCTAACTACATTTTATACAAACTGAAAGAACAAGTTAGCTGAAAGGATAAGGAAGCAATCAGCAAGACCAAGGAGGTCATATGTCTCACAGGACAAATGACCCAGTTTCTCCAATACACAAAGGAGAAGAAAGAAAAAGGGGAGTGGCATATACCTCAAAGGTACAACAAAGCATGGCAATGTGGATCCTTGTTTAGAACCTAGCTAGGTTGTGTGACCTTGATACAGCAAGAAAAATGAACTGGTTATCAGGTGATTTTAATGAATTATACTTAATTTTTTTAGAACTGTTAATAGCAGTTTAACAAATAATGTTTAATTATATTTTTAAAATAAAAACAATATGATCTTCAGTGTGAGATAAGTAGGAAAGAAATTATACGGTGAGAATTTGCATAAAATATTCCAGGAAACGTGTTATGAACGTGGTTGATGAGATTAGAAATATTGATCACTGTTAAAATGATGAATCATGAGGATTTATTATATCACTGTGGATCTCTCCTTTTTTCATGTGTATGTGTCTGTAGTGTGCCTGTAGTGTGCATGTGTGTACAGGTGTGTGTGCAGATGTCTGAGGCTGACATTATCTTTCTCCACTCCTGTCTACCTTATTGAGGTGAGGTCTCTCCCTGAACCTGTAGCTTGCCAATCTCAGCTAGTCTAGCTAGTCCTGGGATCCCGGCCTCTGTCTCTTGAGTGTTGGGATTATGGGAAGCCATCGCACCTGCCTAGGCTTTCATAGGTTCTCGGGACTCAAACTCTGGCCCTCCTGCTTGTAGGCAAATACTGTCTCAAAGTCTGATATGTTTGCCTGGCTGAAGACATAAACCTCTTACATATGCTCTAAGATGACAAAGTTACACATTTTTTCACTAAAGCATGTTATGTGTTTAAGAACTGATTTCTTCTCTAGCTCCACTGACGTATAACTCACAAATGAAAACTACAGCTGTGCACAGTGGTACACACACACAGTGGTACACACACACACAGTGGTACACACACACGGTGGTACACACACAATGGCACACACACACAGTGGTACACACACACAGTGGTACACACACACACACACACACGGTGGTACACACACGGTGGTACACACACACGGTGGTACACACACACGGTGGTACACACACAGTGGTACACACACACAATGGTACACACACACGGTGGTACACACACATAGTGGTACACACACACACACACGGTGGTACACACACACACGGTGGTACACACACACGGTGGTACACACACACAATGCGCAGCACCTAAGAGAAGTTAGCTGGGCTACATTGTGAGTTCCAGATCAGTCTGGGCTAGACAGGGAGAACCTGTCAAAAGAAAATACTAAAAACTGAACAAACAAAACTCACCCTAAAATATATTTACTGTGCACAATATAATGCTTCGATACACGCATACACAGCAAAATAATTGTCAGAAATAACTTGGTGGAACTTTTTTAACATTTAGATATGAATTGCTACATTTTGACTTAATCGAATGCTTCCTTGTACTAAATCCTTTCTTTTGGGGGTGGGACAGGGGTGGGGGTAGTAAGAGTTTTGCTGTGGGCTGGAACTGACTACTAGACCACGCTGGCCTGAGAACTCACAGAGATCTGCCTCACCTCCTGAGTGCTGTGAATTAAAGGCGTGAGCCACCATGCCCAGCTTTGTTCTAAAGCTTATTACCTGATAATTGAAACAATTTAATACTGCAAAATTTAAAAGTTACATTTAGGACCCTGTAAACATTAAGGAGATTCCTCTAAAGCAAAATTATGGGATGTTAATATTACAAAAGGTTACACAGAGTTTTTGAGTGAAATACACGGGGCCTGTGACGTTCCACCAGAGCCTAATCCCAGAAGGGCAAAAATTTATATCCTCACAAGACAGAACCTCAACTCTTTAGTGAGCTGTGACATGAGACCCAGGATATCAAATGGCCTGTCCTGACATTTAAGTTCATTGTAAATCTTGAGATTCCTCTTGGGTCTATCCTGATGACTGCAATATCTGAGTCCTCTGTGAGGATTTCTGAAGAGGAAAGTGTGAGAGCAGGATGGCCAGCAGGTAATGGCACCAGCTGCCAAGCCTGGCAGTATGAATCTAATCCCCTGGACCCACACAGCAGAAGGAGAGAACTAACTCACACAAGTTATCCACTGATTTTCACATGGGTATCATGACACATGCATACACACATATTCTAAATATATAAGTACGTAAGTAAATATAAATATTATAAAGAAAAAAATGTCTTCTTACAAAGATCACTAACCAAATAGAAGTATACAAATACACAGTAAAACTGACTTACAAACTCTAAGTACCACAGTACTACCAAGGAGACAACAATTAACACAAAGCTTAGCTTCAGCCAATCATACACTGGGAATTTCATAAGAATGCACGAATCAGCAATAAATGTGGATTCACCAGTGTGTATAACAGTGACTTGTACATGAAACTTGGATGGATAACTCATGTTTACTTTTCCAATAATACTCTGCTTTTCAAATTTATTTGTGTGTGGCAAGTGCTCTAGTAAGTTACACACCCAGACACAAAGTATCCCTACTTTCTACTAGATGGTGAAAGACTTTCCCTTAATGTTTTCTCATTAGAAAAATAATATTTACGAAAAAATAAATTCAATTTTGAATTTAGAAAGACATCTTTACACACTAAGAAGATATATTCTGAGTAATGCTCCCTAAAATGTAAGAAAACTGCAGATAGGGCTATAGAAATGGCTCCATGGTTCAAAGACTTTACTGTTCCTTCAGAATTTAATCCCCAGCACACATGCTGGGTGACCCACAATTGCCTGTAACTTTAGTTCCAGGGATTCAGAAGCCCCCTCCAGCATCTATGGGCATGTGTACACACAAGGGCATACATAGGAACACAAACATGTACACATAGAAACCTTTTGTAACTTTAGGAAATAACCAAGAGCATCATCCCAGTTTTCACTTGAAATGACACTAATATAGTATCAAAGAAAAACAAAGCACTCAACAACACTTAAAATACTGATTTTAGATGCATGAGGCAATAACAGAGAAATACAACAGGCTGGCATTGGTTGTTGTCCTAATGCAACCCCGTCACTAGTGAAATACTACTGGTTAACACTATCACAATGTAACCTCATGGGTAAAGAAATACATACCGAGGTGAGCTCTGAAGAAGCCACCCAAATCACATCAACCAGCAGGAGAATCACTATCCCCAGGGCCATTCGCCTGCGCTGACTGAAGCCACTGTTCTGGGAATTCACACGGTTCATGATAAACACACAAACCATTTGCAGTCTGTTAATTTAGAAAACAGAGATCTCATTAGAGTCCCTTTTAAAAGAACCACACGAAAATCAGAAATCCGGTACACAGAAACACAGGACACTTGCTAGTGAATGCTCACGATGAAGTGTAGAATTTACCTTGTTGCCAGGGCTTCTCTGAGCTCCTCAAACGCAATGCCTGCAAACCTGGCAGATCTCAGTCTAAATGGAGGCGCAGAACTCAGACCCCCTGAAACAACACAGAAACCATGCTTAGGAAAATGTCCCGTGTAAAATCACATCTTTTTCGTTCTTCACCTTCAAAGATGATCAAAATGAGCCACACTCTGGGCATGTAGCAGAATGCTGGCCTAGCATGCATGACGGCCTGGGTTCCATCCCAAGTCCTTCCCAAACTGGACAAAGTGGCAGGGAACTATAATCCCAGCACTTGGGAAGTGGAGTGGGGGGCAGGAAAAATCAGAAGTTCAAGGTCAGTCAGAATACCAGGTGAGTTCAAAGCCAAGCAAGGGGGAACGAAAGACCTTATCACAAAATAACAACAAAACAAACAAACAAACAAAAAACAGGATGAGACGTAGTTCAGTTGGTAGTATGGTTGCCTAACAGGCTAAAGCCGTGAGTTCATTCCCAGCACAGCGTAAATCAGGTGTGGTGGAGCGTGCAGGAAAGGCAGGAAGATAAGAAATTCAAGGTTACCCTTAGCTACCTTCAAACACCGTGAGTTTGAAACCCTTCCCCGCCCACTGCCCCCTCCCCCCAAAAAAGATTACACTCCAAGAGGTCCTGGATAACAGGCAGGGAAAATAGCAACGCTCAACATATGGCACATTTACGAGTGTCATAAACAGATCCTCTAAGTCTGGTAAACAGAACTCCCTCGGTTCTCCCTTCAGGACATTCGCCCCCAGGCAGTCTAGACACGCGTGCGTACACCAGAAAGTGTCCTTAGCCCCATCTCCAGTGGATTTGGCTCGCTGACAGGAAGTGATGCGCTAGGTTCCACTCACCTCACGTGAGGACGATGATCGTCCTGGCTCCCCACCCGCCCGGTTACTACAGCCCGGCTGCAGTCCCAGAGGGCGACGGAAAACAGCTGGGACAGGGAAGCCTCCCCTTGGTGAGGAAAAGACGGGAGAAACCAGCGTGTAGCCAGCTTCGCGAGGGGCTAGAGGACTCTGACCCGTTCACCGTGACCGCAGACGCCCGCCTGCCGCCTACCTGGCCTTCCTGCCCCTCGCTGGAGTCGTGGCGGCACCATGAGCGGCCCCGGCCCGGCCCGCCACCCAGCGCCGCCGCCTCACACCGCACGCAGAGACCCGGGCATCTCGCCGCGCCGCGGGCCCAACTTCAGAAGCCGCGCTGGCCCTCGGCGCCGGGCAGCGGCTGTCAGTCCGGCCAGCTCTCGGTCGGGACAGAGGGGAGTGACCCAGGCCACCGGACTGCGCGGGCAGCGACAGGCCTGGAGGCCCGGATTGCGGCCAGACCCCGCCCCCGGCCGGTCAGCCAGACAGGCCACGCCCATTTCTGGCCAAACAAGTCCTGCCCACTGCTGGCCAAGCAGCAGGCCCCGCCCCCGGCCCGTCAGTCGGCCAGGCACCACCCCCGAGCTGTAGACCAACCCTCCTCCCGCCATCAATTAGCTAGTTAACGCTGCAAGAAGATCGGCCGCCCCTGGACTGCAACCTGCCCAACCCCGGCAGAAAGGTACCGCCCAGCCCTTTTGGGCCCCATCCTGGAGACTCTAGGCCCCCAGCTTGTCCATCAACGGGATGACGTCCTCCCCATCACTCAGCGAGTCGACCGACTAAGCCCCACCCACACGCCCATCCTGGCCCCTCCCCCAGTTGACAATCCCTGCCCTAGGCCTGGGTGGTCAGCCCAGGGCCCCGCCCCCAGACTGCCGGGCGGGCTCCGCCCCGGCCCAGTCAGCCCCTGCGGCCACGCCCCCCTGCATCAGGACAGCAGGCGCACGGGTTACGTCACGCTGGGCGCGACTTCAGACCAGCCAGGAGCTCTTCTTCGGGTTGATGTAGCGCTAATGTGGACTCCAGCAGCGAGCAGGCTTCTGGAGTGGAGACGTAACGGTGACGCGAAGGAAGAGAGATGTGAGGAGAGCGGAGGGAAGCGGGCGGAGGTGTCTAAGGGAGAGTCCAGCCTTGACGAAGCAGCCAGACGTCTCCACAGCCACACCCTGAAGCGAAAGTTGGCTGAAGCATTTCCTCCAAAATTTAGGAAGCATACTCCCGGTATCTCTTCCTAAAAACGACAGACTGAGTGGCTTGGCACGCTTTGAATTCCTGGATCGTTTTGTGCGTAAACTAGATCTTTATTCTTGGAGTTAGAAGTTGTCTAAACCAAGTTAACTCATCTCCCTGACCCTAGTTTTTCTCATCCAAAAAGGCAAAGGATCATGTCAGTGCCTCGTGTGTGTGTGTGTGTGTGTGTGTGTGTGTGTGTGTTAACACTAAATAAATTATCTAATAGAAAGGGTTCGGGTCAATCTTTGACACATAGGAAAAACGCTACAAATGCTAGCCTAACTAAAGAATGGGGTTTTGTTTTTATTTTTAAGTATTGTAGTGGCGTTTCAATTGTATTTTAATAAATAAAGCTTGCCTGGGGATCGGGACGGTAAAACAGTTCCCACTGTTCAGCCTTACAGACCAGGCAGTGGTAACACACACCTTTCATCCCAGTAGCCACACTAGTTGCCATAGAAGCCAGCTGGGCGGCGCATGCCTTTAATCCCAGCCCTAAAAGGATTAGAAAACAGGAGAGACAGCTCTCAGTCACAGTCTCATTCTGAGATTCTTGGAGGAAGGGTTGCTTTTTTCGGACTGGGGTTGAGATAAAAGCGGGCTGCTTTGCTTTTCAGATCTTTAGGTTGAACTGCAATTTCAGTCCCTGAGTTTTTATTAATCATGCTTCAGAGTACCTTGAAGCTCCCATAAGAAAGAAAAATTGGCCAGCATCCTGATTTGTATTTAGAAAACAAACACGGGACTTAAGGCTTTCATAACCAGAACTGTATTATTAACATTTTTATCAAATGAGGCAACGAAATAAAATTTTCTTGCTCATGTAGTCATAATGTAGTTCATCCCTTCTCTTTAAACTTTTTGTCTACATAATCTAGTGACTAAAATAAGGCGAACAGTGTTTCCTGCTCAGATTCTCATAAATAGCAGTAAACACTTCCAGTCATGAAGAAACTCATTGCTGGAGCAGAAGAGAACATTCAGTGAGTAAAAAAAGTCCTTACTGTGCATGAGGTCCTGGGTTCAGATCCCTAGCACCCATGAGCGCTGGGTTTGGTCATGTGCACATTTGTAACCCTAGCACTATGGGAGACAGACGGGAGGATCACTGCATGCTGGTTGCCAGACTCTTCCAGTTCAGTAAGAGATCCTTTTTCAGAGCAGTAAGACAGAGAATGATGATTGTTTGTTTCTTTGTTTCCCTCAAAAACTTAGAGATCAAACTTAGAGCTTGCAAATGCTAGACAAGGTCACTACCATTTCTAACATCTGCCTACGGCTGTTCTCAAACTGCTAGGCTCAAGGGGAACTTACTTCTGTAGAGTAACTGGCACCACCATGCATGTACCACCATTCCTGACCAGTTCCATCTCTCAACTATATGGCAGATAAGTCTTAGAAATATAATGTCATTGCCTTTCCTTTCCCCCCAAATGCCATTGGCATGCTTTCAAATATTAATCCCACAACAGCAAGGGTTTTTGTTCTGTTCTCCACCGTGTACAAAATAGCACCAATCAATGAGCTGGTAATCAATATTCCTTAAATGAACGTGAGCGTCCTACTGCTTCTTGATCATTTCAGTGAAAATAATTCCTTCCTTGTCTCCATTCCTATCTGCTTGTAGCTCTTTTTCTAGTTTCACAGGTTTGATCTTTTTATTAATTTCCTTTTTACTCCTCAGAGCTGATCTCTCTAAAAGACCCTATGAAATTGATTATAGTTGATTAAGATCCATCAGATTTTGACTGTGACACCCCCATCCCCAAAAGTGCAGTTTAGTGAATGCAATCCACCCAAAGTATTTGTACCTTAAAAAATGAAATTCTTGTGTGTCCAGCCTAGTCCCTCCCTGATTCTCAAGTACATCAGTCTCTCTCAAAAGCTATAATTTAAGTTTGAGGCCTAGGAAATTACAGATGATTCCACTCTTAGACATTGGAAATAAGTGAACACCTAAATGTAAAGAAGCAGAGATATTGACCATCCTTGTGTCTGTAGGTTATATGCCCTGGATTTAACTAGCCACAGACAGAAAATGATCAGAAAACGGGCACCTGTATTGAACATGTGAAGAACATTCTTGTTATTTTCACTTAAACAATGTGACATGGAAATTTTATATTGCTAGAAAGATAGGTTAGTGGGCAAAACTACCTGGCATGTATGCAATCACAAGGACCCAAGTTCCATCCCCCAGAACCCACATTTAAAAAAGAAAAGGCTAAGGGTGGTAGCACACTTATAATCATAGTGCTGGGAAGGCAGAGACAGATCCCTGTGGGTCTCTGATCAGCCAGCATAACCCACTCGGCACGTTCCAGGCCAGTAAAAGGCTCTGTGTCAAAAAACTAAATGGGGAACTGGAGAGACGGCTCAGTGGAAGCTATTGCTTTCACAGAGGATCTATGTTCAATTCCCAGCACCCACATGGCAACTTGCAACTGCCACTCCAGTTTTAGGGTATCAAACATTCTCTTCTGGCATGCACTTGGTTCATATAAATTCATACAGACAGAACATTCATACACATAAAATAAAAGAGGGTTCCACCTGGGGAATAAGACCCAAAGTTGGCCTCCAACCTCCATGTAAACACACACACACACACACACACACACACACACACACACACGGTTGTGAGCACAAGTGATTGTACATTCATGACCTACACACACAAATACAGAAAAACTACACAGTATTTACTTTGTATTAAGTACTATACATAATAGAGAAATTATTTAAAGAAGGTGAAGGTAACTTTGTGCAAATAATACATATGTGTGGGACTTAAGTATCCTCAGAGTTTGGTATATGAGTGAAACCAGACCCCTAGTGTCAAGTTGGGAGCCTAGGCCCCAGCCCCTCTTACCTATCCCAGCCCCCAGTCCTGGTCTGGACTCCAAATCCCAGCAGGCCAGGTCCTGACCTTAGTGTATTTAAGTGACCTCCCTTTCTTCCTCCTGGGGGTCCTGTTTCTGCGGCTTTCTGGTTCCCCTTTGGGGCCACCCGAGAGTGCAGAACTCCCGTTAAACCTGGATATTTCTTAATTTGGCTTGTTTTGATTCGGCTTGATTGGAAATTTTGCATCGGCAGGGAGTTCGCGTTAGGAAATATTCCTAAGACCCAGGAATGCCAAAGGGTCCACTTGTATTTAGGTTTGTTCCAGCCAGTCAGCCAGCCAGCATCACCTGTATTTGGCAGTGACTCAAATCAAGCAAGGCAGGGAGAGCTTTGATAGGAGTGGGAAAAGATGCAGGTATGCCCTCTAAACCAGGGATGACATTAGTTAGACACCAGGTATTAAAAGCAAGAATACAAAAGAGTTGGCCAGGGGTGTATGATTGACCTGCTCTAGTCTAGTCTAAGTGGACATGAAACATCTAGGGAAGCTGGTAGTTAATTTGTTAACTCCTGGCCTCCTGGCATTGATTTGTTGCAGTTACTGTTACTGTATGTTCTGGTTGGTGCAGAGGTGGTGGGTCCTGGCTAGGATCTGTCAGCACTTTCAGCCTCTCCTCTGTGTCGACTGTGTGACGTCATACTTTCTGCAGCACCTACCAGGCATGCTGGGCACATGACTTACTAGAGAAGTGCCAGTTTATTTGATTTGCTTCTGAAGTATGATTAAGTGATTAAATTAAAAAAAATCACCTATCTTTAGAAAACGTGTATTGCTTATATTATATTTCTTTTAAAACATGAAGCGCATTTCATTATATGGGTAAATGACACACTGTGACAGACTCCATAAACTTGGGCAGTTCTTAGACACCTAGATTATGAATTGTAATTGGATGCAATAAAACCCTCAATTCTGTGAAGTTTCTGGGCAAGCTGGAGAAGTAAGCCTGTGGGTTTTCTAGAACTAGGTCTGTGTCTCTCTACTTTGATCACTTTGCCAGTCCTTACCCTTTCTTGGACCACCGTCCCCTCTGGTTTTCTTCCTGCTCCCACATAATCTCCCTCTCACGTTCACATTTTGCATACAAATATTTTATTTTAACTTCCACAGTAAGAGAAAACATGTGATTCTTGTCTGATTCGAGTCTGACTCGCTTCACTTCTAATGAAGATCCGCAGGCTCATCTGCTTCCCTAAAAATGACATGATTTCATCCTTTATGGCTGAATAAAATGCCACTGTAAGTGTGTGTGTGTGTGTGTGTGATGTTTATGTGCGTGCACACACACACAGAGTGCATGGGTACATAGAGTAGGTATCTCTAAGCAGTGCAAGATATGTTCCTGTATATGAACTTGGGGTGTGTGTGTTTCTGGGACTTGAACCTTAACCCTTGCTGTATAGAAATTTCCTCCAAGTTGCAATATTCCCAGCAGGAAGTGGGGGAGAGATTCATGAGACTCAGGAAGTAAACACACCTCTCCTGTCTGGGGAAGACCAAGCTTACTGGAATCAGGAAAGCCCCTCCTCAAGGTTAGAGAAGGAGTAAACAATGACTGAGGTGGGTGGTGGGGAAGACTGACCAGCTGGCCTGCTGAGAAGAGAGCTGGGACCTGTTGAGCTGCCTGCAGGTTGTGCTGAGAACTCCAGGGTTGCAGCTTCTGTGAGTGGTCAGCATGTTGAGGTGGGCTTCTTAGTGGGTGTTCTCTAATCCTGTAAGCAACACCCAACTCATATCATATAAATAACCCTACTAACTCATTGTTTCACCAAGTTGGACTTTTATAGAATCATTACTTTGACCAATTTTTGGTTCCCTATCTGGCATGATTATGTAAGTGTGCTTACATTGTGTCTCCCTAGGAAAAGACACGACACAACATTGTGGAGACACAATGTTAGTAAAGGTGAGCATGGTTTTTTTTTTTTTTTTAAGTCAGTAAAAAATGTACAAGGAAGAAGAAAAGGTGTGGCCAGAGAGAGTCATAAAACTGGTTTGGCAGAGCGGACTGGGTATGCAGGGAAGCAAATGAAAATCAGCTTGGTCAGGTGATCCCTGGGGAGGCCAAAGTGTACTCTAGAAATAAAAACAGAGTTTAGAGATGAAATCTGTACGCGATGAGAACCTACAGGCTTTGGAGGAAGAGATGTGCACTTGTGGGCTTCCTCAGTGAACTTCCTCCCAGTGAAGTTCAGAAAAGTAAAGCAGACATTACCAAGTGTCCACTCAGAGTTGAGCAGCATGGTGATATTGTGGGAGCACCCTTGGGCCTGGCCTCAAGGAACTCATACCAACAAAACTTACTGTCAAGTCAGGGTGGTATTTGCCGAGCTAGAGACAACAAATAGACATTTCTCAAGGCACATAAAAATTCAAAACAGAGATATGAAAAAGTTCTCAAAACCACTAACCTAGGCAAATGCAATTACTACAATTAAAAACAGGTCAGGGCCAGAGCAATGGCTCAGCACGTAAAAGTACTTGCCACAAATGCCGGACAACCTGAGTTTAATCACAAGAAACCCTGTAAAAAGCCAGATAGGATGGCTAGTGTCTGTAATCCCAGCACTCCTTCTGCAAGAAAGGGAGACAGAGAAGAGAATCACCAGGGAGCTTGAAGGCCAGCTAGCCTGGAGTACTTACCATGGCGGAAACAAGAGGCCCTGTCTCAAAAATATAGTGGGAGGTGGGAACTACTGTTATGCCCAAATCCATGGGTCCCTACAAAAGCCAATAAAGGAGACCGAGTCCCATATGTAAAAGCAACAAACCTTTATTTTAATCAAGTTTGCAAATTCGGTCTCTCCTCAAGTGCAACAACGTGGAAAATTCAGAGAGCCCCGAGCTCAATTAGAATTGGGTTTTTATAGTAGTAAAGGTGGGGGTGAGAGGTCTCTGAGGTTCAGGACCACTGATTGGCTGACATTTGTCTAGTGGGGTTGTCCTGGTGAAGTGCTGGCAGGTGTTTCTATTTACAGGCTTGGAATGCCAGGAATTTCCTTTGAATGGTCTGCTCTTAGGTGGGAGGTCTGGTATTGTCTCAGGGTAAACTATTGAGACTACAGACTCCATTTAAATTTATCAATGGCCAGAGTTTCAGGTGATAATGGTTGGAAGAAAAGAAACTTCCTTTGGATGACCTGCCCAGACTTAGCTTATCATGGCTGGCTCTCACAACCACTGGCTCCCAGAAACTGTGTGCTGGTATCTACACATATACTAGAGCATGTGTGTTCCTAGCCTTTAAAAATAGACAAGCAAGATTCCAGTAAGATAATATTTCATATACATCAAATACTTAATATAAAAAGACAAAATGGGGTCTCAAGAGATGGCTCAACAGGTAAGAGCACTAATGCTCTTCCGGAGGACCCAGGTTTGGTTCCCAGCTATCTGTAACTCCAGTACTAGGGGATCTGATACCCTCTTGGCCTCCGTGGGCACTGTAAGCATGTGCTACACTGACATACATGCAGGAAAGACACTCATCATATACATCAAATGAATTTTTTAAAAAAGAAGGCAACTTTGGAACTATACAGAGAAGGAAGCTCTTTTTTTGTTTGTTTTGTTTTTTGAGACAGGGTCTCTCTGTAGCTTAGAAGCCTGTCCAGGAACTCACTCTGTAAACCAGGCCGGCCTCGAACTCACAGAGATCCACCTGTCTCTGACTCCTGAGTGCTGAGATTAAAGCTATGCGCCGCCACCACCACCTGGCAAGAAGGAAGCTCTCTCTCTCCCCCCCATATGTGTGTGTGTGTATACATATATAGATATATGTGTGTATATATATTATGTATACAATATTCTGTCTGTGTGTATGCCTGTGGGCCAGAAGAGGGCACCAGACCCCATTTCAGATGGTTGTGAGCCACCAGGTGGTTACTAGGAATTGAACTCAGGACCTTTGGAAGAACAGGCAATGTTCTTAACCCCTAAGCCATCTCTCCAGCCCCAGAAGGGAACTCTTATACATTATTATTGAGAGTGTAAACAGATGATCAAAACTTTTAAATTAGAATTGTGATATGATCCCACAGTCAGTCCATTACTGTGTGAAACCTCCAAAAGCAGTGGAAGCATTTTGTTTGCACTCTTGTGTTAATTCAAGTTTTATTCACAACAGCTAAGATGTGTGATCAACTTCTCCATCAAAAATACATAAGGAAACTGGGTGTCTATATACAGAGTGTGATAGTAGCCTGTAAAAGGAGGCTTTTCATCCCATCTGGTCCTGCAACAACTTTTAAAACAACCACTCAGAGGTTTAATATTAGTTATAAATGTTTGGCTGATGGCTCAGGCTTATTACTAACTAGGTCTTACATTTAAACTAACCCATTTCTATTAATCTGTATTATCATGTGGTTGTGGCATTACCAGTCTGCTTTCGTGTTGTTCCTTGGGCGGCTGGATCTTCTGTATCTCTGCTTGGATTTCCCCTCTGGCTCTATCCTGCCTTGCCATAGGCCAAAGCAGCTTTATTTATCAGCCAATGAGAGCAACCCATATTCACAGCATAAAAACAGCAGTATTCCTTTAATAAAGAATTTTGTCCTTTATGACATAAATGAAGCTGAAAATATTAGGTAATTTAGACATGGACAGACAGGTACTGCATAATTTTACTTCTGCGAGACATCTAAAATAGTTGAATTCATACAGTGGGTGGCCTGGAGCTGGCTATGTAGCCGAGGAAGCCTTTGAACCACTGATCTCCCTGACTCCACTTCCCGAGTGTTGAGATTACAGGCATGTGCTGCCACACGACTTTTACGAGGTGCTGGGAACTGAACCCAGTGCTGTGTGTGTGCTCTGCAGGCACTCTACCAACTGAACTACATTCCCAGTTACAGAGACAGTTTGAAGCCAAGGATGGCCTTGACCTTCTGTTTTCCTTGACTCTACTTTTAAAAGCTGAGATCACCGGCATGTGCCACCACCCTTGGCTCTGCTAATAGTGCTTGAGGAAGACCATTGTTCTCTGTAGTTAGTACATAGCTCACACTGGTACCCAGAAGCGTTCAGTAAATATTTGCTCACTAAATAAATAGAATCCTGTCTCTTCATTTACTACTTTCTTTTCCTGGTCAGCCATTTAAATTCTTGCTCCCAGAATCTTGCCTTTGGCCAAACTCTTATAGTTCTTTTCCAGCATTAATCACACTCCTGGACTTTTTCCAGAAATAAATACACCAGCTACTGGTTAGCAGCCGAGCCTTTGGCAGCTGAGGTGAAGGACACAGATGCTATTCTGAAATCTAATCTCTGCAGCCTCCGAGTTGACTTGCCAAGAAACTGATCCCAATCCTGTGTTCCCAGCCAGAACCTTCCGTTCCAGGGTGGCTGGCCTTCCCACCAGGTCCCAGGGCATTTCTGTTCCCTTCATTTTAACTGTTCCTGCATTTCTAATTTTGCATTTAAAATAACACACATTCCTTGGAGTTTAGATCAAAGAATAACCCTTATATAGACCGACTTCTTTTATTATTTTACCTTATTTTGTATTGTGTATGTGGTATATGTGCTTGTGTACCAGATCATGTGTGCATGCACAGACCATGTACACCTGGGCGTGTGTGTCTGAAGAGTCCAGAGGTCTCTTTAATCACTCTCCTGATTAATTAATTTAGATACATGGTCTCTTACTGAACCAAAACTTGACAATTTGCCTAAACTGTCCAGGAAGCTCTGGGGATTTGTGTGTCTCTGTCCCCCAGCTCTGTGTTTATAGGTACATGCCGCCATGTCCAACTTCTCTGTCCAGCACTGGGTTTATAGGTACACACCACCACGTCCAGCTTCATGTGGATTCTAGGACCCAAACTCAGGTGTGCATGCTTTCAAAATACGCCCTATACCAACTGGAACCATCTCCCAAGTCCTAATACTTTTAAAGCATATTTTATCCATATTTTTTCTGGTAACAAAACAATTGAATCTCTCAATGTTTAGAAGTAGCATCTCTTCAGATGCACTAAAAATTGACTATTAGATTCTTTGTATACATTATAAACTTAAGTAAATACGGAATGTTTGAATTTAGCTCTGGGATAAACGAAAGATAACTCTTGTCATGGCAGAAAGATTTAGGGACATCTCCACATGATTCCTAGCAAGAGATGGGACAGCTGAAATAAGAGCAAAGGAATAGATTAAAATATATCAAATATGTCTGAGGTCATGGTCATGCCTGAGAAGGTGTGGACTCTCCCATGACTTCTGCAGACCTCATCTCACTGGAGCTTCTCTGTAGAGGCCTGGCAGGGCAATCTGGCCATAGCCTATGGTCTGGCCTGAAAAACCATATGGGAGCTTCAAGCCTCGTAAGACCTACTTCTGGAAGTGCCAGAATAAGAGTTGTGCCATGTCCCACCCCTCAAACAAGTCTGTACAGCTGAGGTTCAGAGTGAGGAGCATTAGACTCCAGTCTTCAGTGACAGAAGAGAAAAACAGGGGGCCATCTCTAATCTACTGATGTGGCTGTGGCTTTCTGTATTTGTACATGTGTGTATGAGTACATGTGTGGTATATGTGTGTATTCTGCGGTGCAAGAGTATGGTGTCTGGAGGAAAGTCTCTGGTATTGGCGTTCACAGTTCACCTTGTTTGTTTGTTTTGAATTTTTGAGACAGGGTTTCTCTGTAACTTTTGGAGCCTGTCCTGAAACTTGCTCTGGAGACCAGGCTGGCCTTGAACTCACAGAAATTTGCCTGCCTCTGCCTCCCAAGTGCTGGGATTAAAGGCATGCACCACAACTGCCTGGAAAGGTATGGATTTTTTAAAACATAATTTCTTTATTGAGTCTTTAGGCATTTCACATCATGCACCCTGTATTAGTCACAGTTCTTTAGAGTCACAGAACTTATGGAATGAATCTCTGTCTCTGTCTCTGTCTCTCTCTCTCTCTCCATATATATATTGGAATGACTTACATGTTTCAGTCCAGCAATGGCTAGTTGTGAATGAAAAGAACCTAGTAGCTGCTCAGTCCCACGAGGCTGGGTGTCCCGACTGCAAGGGAAGCAGGTAAAGAATGAACCCTTCCCCCTTCCATTGTCCTTATATGGACTTCTAGGAGAAGGTGTGGCCCAGATTTAAGGTGTGCCTTCCCACCTCAATAGCTGGATAAATAGCTGTGTCACGCTGCCTGCTGCCTCAAGATCTGGATCAAAAGAGTGTGTCTTCCAGTCTCAAGGTCTGGTTCAAAGGCATGTTACCTTCTTGCCTCAAGATCTAGATCACAAGTGTTCCCTCCATTCCTGGATTGTAGTTCATTCCAGATACAGTCAAGTTAACAACCAAGATTAGCCATCACACACCCTAATTCTGCTCACCTCTCAGTCCCCCCATACCTGCCCCCCATTGTTGCAAAATCCCCCCCAAAAGAAAATTTAAAAAATATTAAAAACAAAACAAAGAACAACAAACCTCTTCACTACTTTGTCTTTCCCACCTCTCCAACACCCCTTCATTCATATTAGTGGCATTAAGAGCAGCGTGTGTCATACAGTATACCCTTATGTCCAATCAGCTTACTTGCAAATGTTCATTACAATGAGTCATTGGTTCACAGTCTCTGGTTTCTGGCCCACCATCATCACTGGACCCTCACCGATACTTCTGTCAGCTATCCGGTGGCCATCCTGAGTCACGGAGATCCTGCGGGTATCATTCCATAGGGCCATTCTTTTCACAGGCTCCAACAGTTCCTAGATGGGGTAGATGTTAGGGTGGGCCAACCCAAGGCTCTGGATGTGAGCCTGAGTGACAGCTAAGCTGATCCCTGGGGCTGCTCCCCTCAGGCAAAGGGCGGAGCCAGATGTTCTAAACCTGTGCCATCAGGGCCAGTTCTCCCAGGCCAGTGATGAGGGATAGGGCCATCTCTCCAGAGCAGGGCAGGGTAGCTCTCTCGTGTCAGGGCCAGCGTCTTGTTGCAGTGTGAGGCAACAAGGGTCTTTTATTTGCAGTTGTGTTTGCCCAGCTAGCTAGTCCATGAGCTTCTGGAAATTTTCCTGCTTCTATACCCATTTCACCACATAAAACTGAAGTTATAGTTATGTGCTACTGTTCTGACTTTTAGTGGGACCTGGGGATTTGAACTAGTGTCCTCATGATTGAGCAGCAGAGGCCTTACCCACTGAACTATTTCCTCAGCACAGTTGTACTTTTCACAACCATAATCTTTGAAGGCAACAAAATCAGATCACAGCATCAAAAGGCTGGACACACCTGCATGAAGTATGTACTAACTAAAGTATTTAACAAATGCAAAAAACACAGTGTGCAGGCTTCAAAATATTTAGTGTAAGAAAGAGACCAGGACAACTAGATATAAATAGAACACATGATCAGATAAGAACACACCTGGGATCAGATGACAGGTACCTGGGATATCATTACATCAGTCAACTTTTATGTATTTTTGACATTTTCCTTAAGAAGAACGTCACCAATAAATAAAGTTTAAATTTCTGTACTAGTCAGATTCAACTGTCAACTTGACATAAATAACTAGGAATTAACTTAATTATACACACACACACACACTAAAATAAATAAATAAATAGGTCTTGTGTTATTTTGTTTTGCTTTTAGTGTGGAAGTTGAACAAATACTCTACTAAAATCTCCAAGGCCTTTTTGCTGTTGTTGCTACATCTTTTAAGTTTTGGGACAGAGCATGTCTTAGGATGTCTACAGCTGTGATGAACACCATAACCGAAAGCAGTTCGGGAGGATCTTACACTTCCACCTCCCAGTGCATCATCCAAGGAAACTAGAGCAGGAGCGGAAACAGAAGCCACGGAGGAGTGCTGCTTACTGGCCTGCTCCACACGGCTTGCTCACCTGCTTTCTTATAGTATCCAGGACCACCTGTCCAGGGGTCACACTACGCACAGTGAACTGAAACTTCCCAGATCAATCATTAATGAAGAAAACGCCCTACAGACTTGTCAATCTGATGGAGGCATTTTTTAAAATTAAGATTCCCTCTTCTCAGATATGCCTAGGTCTGTGTCAAGTTGACAGAAATCCAACAGACCTCAAAGAGTTGGTCATGGACTCACTATGCAGCCGAGGCTGGCCATGGACTCACTGTGCAGACCAGGCTGGCCGTGAACTCTCCGCGCAGCCCAGGCTGGCCGTGAACTCTCCGCGCAGCCCAGGCTGGCCGTGAACTCTCCGCGCAGCCCAGGCTGGCTGTGGACTCACTGTGCAGACCAGGATAGCCTTGGACTAATGATCCTCCTGCTTCAACCTATGGCATAGCCTGGATTATAGGCCTATATGGACAGGCTTGACTTAGAAAGTTTTAAATACTGTTATATGCCAGATCCTTTCTGGGAAGCAGTCAACTATTCTTCAGGTAAACATTAACTTGCCTTAATAGCAAAGCTTTCCCTGAAGGCCAAACACCATACTTCTTTTCCTTCCTGGTGGACTCACCGCTCACAAAGTCTCTAGTCCAGGTACAATAAAAATGAGTAAGCAAATAGAAAACAGCATTATACAAGCCTCGAAGGTGAAAATTCACGGTGCTTCCACCACCCCAACTGCACGCTGTATCTCAGATTCTCTCAGTTACTCCAGCTGCCCATTACGTGTTTACCTGTGGTAAAGGCCCAGCAACAGAAAGGAAGGGTTTAGCCTAGAACTTGGCTCAAGTTCTAGGTCCAGTCCATCAAGGCAGGGAAGAGCTTGAGGCAGCTGGCCACATTACTCAGAAGATGGCAGGGAGTGCATGGTGCAGCTCAGCCCACTTTCTCCTTCCTCCTCTGTCTGGGATCCCAGACCAGGAAATGATCCTACCCATAGTTAGGATGGAATTGCCAACATTAATTAGCATGATCAAGATAATCCCTGACAGGCATTCTCCAAGGCTAATCTTAATTCTACATAATCCTTCACAGAGTGTCCAGAGGCTTGTCTCCTAGGCAATTCCAGACTCTGTCCAAGTTGACAATTATGCTAGTTACCATATTCTGTACAGTCATTTATTTTCACATTCCCAGTCTATTATTGAACAATCTGCAATTGTAAATAACCTGATCCTTGTTGCCCTCTTCATAAGTAAACGTGAAGGCCAAGCTAATAACACTTCCTTTAGTAGGTATATGAGTGCATGTACTTAACCCCCCAAGCTGAACTCTACCTTTTGGAGGATCCTAAATCTACACAGTAACCTGTGCGACCACATCTGATGCCAACACTTGTTGCTACACCACAGTGGCAGGATCCCAAATAGGTGGGGTGGTTCCAGCCCTCGGTGACAAACACAGTGATTTGGAGAAGAGCGGCTTGATGCGAAGGCTGCTGGTTTTGTGGGTTTGCCATCGTTTACATCAACTTTCCTCCCATCCCAGGTTGACCAAGACCCTATGGGAAACTCTTCATCTTACAGTGCTCCTACGTGAAGCTAAAGTGCAAAGAGACCCACGTGAGAGCTAGCAGCCTTGCGGCCTGGAGGAAGATGTTCTTCTCTGTCTTAGTTTCATTGTCCATAGAATAAAGATGGCAACTCCTACCTGCCTATCACACAGGGTTCTTAGGACCATTGATTGATTGTACAGTGTTGCCTGGGATGGCTTTGAAGACAGTCTAGCTCCAAGAGAAGGTATTATTAACACTGATGTTATAGTGGGGCAGGGTAGGGAGGAGGAAGAATAGTTGCCAGTTTCTAGTATTTTCCACTGTTTCTATTTAGTTAATCAGATGCTGTGACTTTTTTTTTTAAAAAAAAAAATTTTGTTGTTTGCAGCACAGCCTTATGTAACCCCGTTGGCCTCACGGCCTCAGATTCACTGTACAGCCACCTACTTCCTCCTCCCTGATGCTAGGATAACAAGCAGGCAGTCAACACTGCACTGGGTTTATGTTTTGTGTGATGGTGGGGATAAAACTCAAACCTTTGTACATGCTAGGCAAGTGCTCTACCAACCGAACTACATCCCCATCCCCAACTATCAGTTGTTATCACTTTTAAAAATTTATTATGTGCTGGCTGGTGGTGGTGCATGCCTTTAATCCTAGCACTTGGGAGGCAGAGACAGGCAGATCTCTGTGAGTTTGAGGCCAGGCTGATCTACAAGAGCTAGTTCCAGGATAGCCAGGGCTGTTACACAGAAAAACCCTGTCTTGAAAAAATAAATAAATAAAAAATAAAAAGTAAATTTTAAAACATGTATTTTTTGTGTGTGGGTGCATGTGCACTTGGGCCTGGGACTCAAAGACTCATCTGGCTGGCCAATGAACCCCAGGGATTCACCTGACTCCCAGTTCTTGGATTAGAACCATACACCAAAACTGTTTAAGGATAGATGGGTTTAATATAATTTTTCAATTTGAAAGAATAAGGAGATTAAAAATGTGGGGTCCTTATGTACCATAACATAAATCCATAGCATCTAGGAGAGACACACGGAGGAGGAGCTGCATGGATGGATGGACTGATAAAACCCAGCAGTGTCGCAGTGGCCAAGGGCTCTGCTGGCCTCTGGAGAAATGTGGGCCTGTCAGGTGGTCCCCAAGTTGCTGGGTTTTCGTTCCTTTCTCTCTTTCTTTCCTCTCACATTCAGATGAGAGATGTCTTCAGGACTGTAGTCTAGTGAGGCAGGTGTCAACCTTCCACACCCCCAAACCTAGAAAAATGATAGCTGCATTCTCAGAGAAACAAATGGAGCTAGCTGTGATGGAGGGACAGATCTTGTTGCATATATAACAATGTCTACTACAATAAATAAGTAAATAAATACTCAAGTTTCCCACAGCAGTGCTTTCCTGCCTATTCCCTTTGTGGATCCTTCAAAAAAAAAAATAAAAAGTCTTTTTGAAATGGTTAAATTCTGCGAAGCATCGTGGCTCACTCCTTTAATCCCGGCACTCGTGAAGCAGAGGCAGGAAGATTTCTGTGAGTTCAAGGCCAGCCTGGTCTACAGAAGGAGTTCCAGGACAGCCAGGGCTACACAGAAACCCTGTCGACAAACACACAAACATAGCTAAGTCCTTCCTGAGCCTAAAACAGGAGTTTCCAAGCCAAAGCCTGCCGGCCACTTGTGTCAGACAGTGGCTGTGGACATAGTGCGACATAAAATCGGACACTTAGCATGAGTGTGTGTGTGTGTGTGTGTGTGTGTGTGTGTGTGTATGTGTGTTTCTCAGGTGTGGAACTATGAAGATGACAAGATTTTCAGAATGTCCTGCAAAATAAATGCACACGTGCACTTACAATTCCCAGGCCACAAATTAGACACCCATGGATTTAATTAACCAAGACAATTCTTTGTTCCATGGGTGCCACTGCCCCAGGGGATCCCTTGGTCTCATGCTGTTTCTGCCTTTGCCCTTGTTACAACACTCTGAGGCACAGGATGGCATGGTCAACTGAGAGTAAGGGAAGAAAGGAAAATGTTCTATGAACGCATCGCATCAGTCCTTCAGTGAGTTACCCTGCCGCTTTAGGGTAACTACTGTTCTTACTCAGCATACATCTCCTCCTTTGGACTAAGGAGAATTTTTTTGTTTTGTTTATGCATACAGGTGTTTTGCCTGCAGATATATCTGTGCATCACAAGCATGCAATGCCCTTGGAGGTCAGATGAGGGTATCACATCCCATGAAACAGGAGTTATAAACGCCAGGCCTTCTGGAAGAGCACCCACCTTTCCTGTTGAGCTACCTGCCAGCCCCAAGACCTGTGTCTCCTTATGTGTCTCCTTACCAACTCCACTGTAGTCAGTCAGGCTCCTTCACAATTCTTTTTTTAAAAAAAAAATACTTATTTTAATTTAAATTGTGTGTGTGTGTGTGTGTGTTTCTGTGTGTATGTGTGAGTGTATTCATGTGTGTGCATGTATATATGTGGGTTTGTGCCCACAGCATTCATAAAAGGTATCAGATCCCATAGACCTGGAGTTACAGGTGGTTGTGAGTCACCCAGTGTGGTTGCTGGAAACTCATTTAGGTCATCTGGGTGACAGGACTGAGAGCCAAACTCAGGTCCTCTGGAAGAGCAGTATGTAGTCTTTCCACCGAGCTATTTTCCCATCCCCTCCTTTGTGGCTCTTGAGCTTGTCAGCATTCTTCTTTCTTGTGATGGCCTGTCTCTTTAAGATGGGATCACTGCCTCGTGGTTCACACCCGCATATTGCTCCCTCCCACACTAAAAGGGTTGATTTGCGTAACGGTTGGATAGTGCAGAAATCAGGGCATCCTGAATGTGCCATAAAGACACATCTGTGCCTTTCTTCTTGTCTGGGGAAAGCTAGCCAGCTTCTGTACCGTAAGTATACTTACTGTCTCAGTGCTGTAAGCAGACTTGCCCCATGCATGGAGAAACCCCGGCGGAGGGAAACTGAGGCCCGGCGGAGGGAAACTGAGGCCCGGCGGAGGGAAACTGAGGTCTCCTCCCAGTATCATCATCAGGCGAGTGAACCATTTCCAGTCCTCAGAACCAAAACACCCTTAAACGTCTCCTAGCCAGTGCCACCATGTGAAGCCACTTTCAAATGGCCAGCCCTTAAAAGATGTGCAATAACAAACATAAGCAAGTAGATGGGGACTGAGCAAGAAGAAAGGAGGGAAAGGATGCTCTTTAGATGCTTCTCTCTGTCTAGCTACATCAAGCGCATCCCTACCCCTATTACATCTTGCTCAGTTCCCATCTACTTGCTTTCCTTTCTGACATTGTCACTTATGACAACTTGGCATACTGCTTATTCGTTGTTTGGTGGCTGCCATTGTCCTCACACTCAAAGGCTCACTGAGAACAGAGACTGTCCTGTCCGTGTGCCTCGCAGGTTTGTGACTGTGTCTGTCCTCTAGTAGAAGAGCAACACATATTAGTTGAGAGGAAAGGGAAATTAAAACTAATAAAGGGGCTGGGAAGAGGTCTCAGTAGGTAAAGTGCTGGCCATGATAGAGTAAGAATCTGTATTCAGTCACCAGAACTCACAGAAAAAGCGCCAGAAGCGGTAGCATGCCTGCAATCCCAGCAGCAGGGAGACAATCAGGGAGATCCTGGGGGCTCTCTAGCCCAATCAGTCAGCTCCAGGGTCAGTGAAGGACCCCGTCTTTAAAAAGAACTTTTGATATGGCAACTTCACGTGGAGATGTGTTTAGAAGCATTAAGTTGTAGTAGATTTGAAAAGCATAAAATTAGATGAAATATATGAATTGTGATAGTAATGATTAGTGTACTATTGGCATGCTGAATCGATGATAGCTTGGATATACAAGTTAAAATGCATTATTTAAGCTTATATCAACAGTTACTTTCTCGTTTTTATAATGTGTCTGATAAAAAGTTGAAACGCTAAAAAAAAAAAGAATGTGGATGACAGTTCTGAGGAGCAATAACTGCAGGTGTCTTTCAGCCGCTACATGTATATGCACTCATATGCCTGTACAACTCTCTCTCTCACACACACGCCACACTCAATGAAGGAGCGGCATGAAGTCATGGGATCCTGCTAGGCATATCAGAGTCCACTTGGCTTTGAACATGGTAACAGATTGGTATTGACGCGATATGTTTCAGATCAGTCTAGGTAATGAATCGGAGAAAGATGTGTGGAATTCAGGGAGTAACAAGAGGCTGAGCAGCTAGAGGAGACTGAGCTTACGTAGGAAAGGTGTCAGGGACAAGGCAGAGGAGGCAGCCACATCTCTCAGTATCATGGAACGTGGAGTGTGATCCCAAACATAAAGCAGCAGAGAAGGATGCTGTCAGAAGGTCTGTGAAAAATCCTGATATTCTTCGCAGCCAACTTAACTCTCACTTAATGCAAAAGAAGAAAAATGTATATATAGCCATTCATACTTCTATAGATTGACCTAGAAGATATCATGGATAGGCAGAGGTTGTCTTTCAGCAGAGGGTACAAGGAAACACGCCTATTAAATCTAAGGCAGGCCAGCGAGTTAGCGCAACGTGAAGACACTTGCGACCAAGGCTGATGACCTGAGTTGAATCCCTAAGACCTACATAGTGACAGGAGAGAACCGACTCCCATAAGTTGTCTCTGGCCTTCACACCCCCAACAATCCATAAAAATATAAATAGAGTTTCAAAGTTAAAAGCTGCATGTAGCAGGGCATGGTGGCATAAGCCTTTAATCCCTGTAGTCTGGAAGTAGAGGCAGGTGGATTTCTGGATGTTCAACACCATTTTTGTCTGTCCAGCAAGTGCCAGGACAGTTAGTGCTACATAGCGAGACCAGTCCCAAAACAAGACAAAGGGCATATTTATAAAGATCCTTCCTAACGGACAATTCCATCTGCTTGAGCATTAGTCTCAGCTCTGCAGCAGACAGAGATAGAGAAAATGGCCAACAAGGTCCTGGTCTGTGTATGGCTAATCCCACGGGGGCAGTTAATGTCTTCATTGTCAGATAGGCGTACAGTACCTAAAACCTTACAATATGGTGTTGAATAGGAAAGCTTCTGTAAGCAAGACAAACCTTATGTTATGCTAACAAATATTCAAATAGGCAGTCTTTTTTTCAGAATATGCAACTATGTGTATATATAGGTATCTAATATCAACCATTCTCTAAATGAAAAAGGGCTGGAAGAAAGCACACTAAAGATTGCCAGCATTTCTATCTAGATAGTATGATTAAAGGTCTTTTTGAATTTGGGGAATGTCTTTAACTGTTTCTTGTTGAATATGTATTTTTGTCATATAATACATAGTTAATATGTGTATATATATATATATATACTATATGTGATATAGCATTACAAATTAAATGTACTGTTACATAATAATAGTAATATATACATAACTGACACAGAGAGATGATATTTGGGTACAACAGGCTTTCTCCCAGCATATAAAACAAAGACACCAGTTCTTTGGTGGTAATAGAGAAATGTATGAGCCGGGCAGTGGTGGCGCACACTTTAATCTCAGCACTGGGGAGGCAGAGGTGGGCAGATCTCTGTGAGTTCAAGACCAGCCTGGGTCTACAAGAGCTAGTCCTAGGGCTGTTACACAGAGAAACCCTATCAAAAACCAGAGAGTAATAGAGGAGTGTAGGAAGGAGTAGGTAGCTGAGGAGACGAAGAGGAAGGAAGGTGCACTCAGCAGAGCCCTTGCCATGTTGGCCTGTGTCTGAGGAGAACTGCAGGGGGCACTAAGAGAATACCGAGTCTTTGAAGGAGCAGTTTTAGAGTGAGTTCCCATAGGACGGCTCCTGGGCTTTCAGACTCCATACCTGCATGAGCTGTTCCCAGCCTAAACACCATTTCATAACACTAAGGAGCCCGCGCATGTGTCCAGAGGCAAAGGTCTCCACTGTGGCGAGCATTTTTGGTGCGTTTTGGTGTCCCCTAATTCCTGCTTCTTTGTCTTCATGTCCTCTGTATCTCTCTCTTCTTTTATAACCACCCATCTGTAAGTACCTTCAAGACTTAATCTCTTCTAGTAGTAACTTCTTTCAAATTGGACCTGTGGTCTTGAGAAACCGGTGTGTTTCTGGGCCTCATTGCCTTTCGTCATTGAAGGAACTGGATCCAGGTCCCGCTCCTACTCCCAGGACCAGAGATGTTGTGGCAATGAATCACCGTAGGAAATTGGGAATTCACCTAAACTGTTTCTCCAAACTTCTAGAAAGTCTTCAAGAGAAAGAACCAGTCTCCTTTCTCCTCCCTTCTGCCTCCCTCATCCTTCCTTCTTTCCTTCTATTCCCAAAAGGATTTTGAAGTATCTGTTTAGATATTTTGACCCACTTTTTATTTTTCGTCTTTTTATTAAATCATGAGTTCTTTGTATATTATAGATATATATCCCTCATCTGATAGGCTATCTCTTCACTTTTCCTTAAGCAACCCTTTAAAGCACAAACCTTTTACATTTTTATCGTCAATGACTCTGGTTTGTTTTTTTTTTCTCTCTTGTTTGTGGTTTAGACGCCTTAGCTAAGAAGTTTCTGCCTATCAGCACAAAAATGTATGTCTGATATTTTTTCTTTTTTTTTTATCTAAGGGCTGGGAATTGAGTCCAGGGCCTTGTACATGCTGGGAAAACCTCCTATCACTGAGCTGTAGCCCCAGATATTTGTTTATGTCTATGTTTTCTCCTAAAGACCTTACATTGAGGTCTTTAAGAATTTTCATTTAATTTTTCTCTTATCTCTTGCATTTGGATAACTAGTTGAGAAGATAGCATTCTTTTTATGATGTTATTAGCTTAATTCTGTTTCTTGGGTTTTCTTTTTGCAATTCACATAAGTATATACTGCACAGTGAGCAATCCCTTCATGTGCCCACCTTCCATTCGTCTCCTTAGTTAGTCTAGATACTGTCAGTTCCGTTTCACACTATAGACACATAGGACTTTTTGATTCTATATAAAAGCGAAGACCCACAAGTGAGAGACAACAGTATTTGCCTCCGTGAGACTGTCTTAATTCATTTAGTAGAACTTTCCTCAGTTTCATACAATGTATTGTAAATAACACAACTCTGTTCTACTTGATGACTGAAATTTTTTATTGCCTACACAAACCACGTCTTCTTTACTCCTTCTGCTGGTGATGGGCAGCCAGGCTCGTTCCATAACTTACCTCTTGTGACTAGTGCCGTAGTCAATGCGGATGTGCCAGGAGCTCTGTGATGTGTTGACTTAGTGTCCTTTGATAAATATCCAGGAGTGGTCTATCTGGGTCACGTGGGAGATCCTTTTTAGCTTTTGAGGACACTTCGTGCTGATGTTCGTGGAGCCTGGATTAGTCTACACTCCCACCATCCATGTGGAGGATTCCTTCTGGCGCATCTTCTCCAGCATCCATTATTTGCTTTTTCAGTGACTGACTTCTGACTAGGAAGAGATGGATACTCAGTGTAGTTTTAATTTGTTTTTCTCTAATGATTGCTGAGGAGGACATCTTTCTTATGTTTATTGGAAAGGCCCCAGAATTTTTAAAGTTTTGACTTCTAGTAACAATTCAGGATAGATTGCCCAGGGGTTAGGAACACTTGCTGCTCTTCCTGGGAATCCAAGTTCATTCAGTTCCTAGCACCCACGTCGGGGCTGGCAGCTTTTTATAACTCCATCTGTTGTTCAAAACTGCAGCTATGCCTGTAACTCCAGCTTCAGATCTGACACCCTCTTCTTACCTGCATGAACACCAGCACCCACCTAGCATTAGTGAATATGTACACAGAAATAAAAAATTCCACCAGAACTGCAATCCCTCATGGAATTTCCCGAGACTGTCTTCTCTAGTGGTTGCTTTGTTTTGCCTTCAAACCACGAGCGATGATCATGAAGCCAGGAGAGTGACTCATAACTAACGAATTGTGAACTGGAATGAATGAATGTCTGATTGCTTAACCAGCGTTGGAATAGACACTGTGTTGAGACATTGATTTTAGTTGTGTGCGAACATGTGTGTGCACATGTACCCATAAGTGTTTGCACGCGTGGAATGAATTAACGTGGAAAGTATGTATCTGCCATTTTACAGTTTTCAGATTGACAAATAAATTTGGAAAAACATTGATTTGAAGTGTTGTCTCCCCCTAATTGGATGATAAAATTCCCTTGGTTAAATGAACTAGACGAGCTTGACTTCTCTTTCTCATCCTAGACACACACTTATTGGCCACATCAAAATGGAGTTCCAAATGCCAAGTGTATCATTTACCTAAGCCTTCACCTTAAGGGCAAAATTGTGAGGGTTCGTAGGAACTGTCAAGGTGACAGAATCTAGAATCACGTAAAGATAAGCCTTTGGGCATGTCTGTGAGGGAGTTTCTAGATTCGGTTAACTCAAGTAGGAGAACCCACCTTAACTGTGGGTAGCACCATCCCATGGGCTGAAGGCTTGGACTGGATAAAGTGAGAAAGCAGGCTGAGCACCAGCATTCATCGCTCTCAGCTCCTTGGCTGTCAGTGCAGTGTGACCAGCTGCTCACACTCCCGCAACCATGCCTCCCCTGCCACGGTGGACTGTGTCCTCCAATGTGAGCCTGAATACGGACTTCCTTCCTGAATGAGCTTTTGTCTGGAAATTTAGCGCAGCAGCAAGTAAAGTAACTAATAAAAGAATGAACACTCTTGAATCTGTCTGCAAGCAGGATTAAACTTGCCCCTCATCTCTAGCATTTTTTTCAGGTGGTAATGAAGATTTCATGCAGGTGCCCAATAGGGCCTATTTCTCTCCTCTGGCTGCTCAACTAATGGAATTATTATTTCTGATATGATTTGTAATCTGAGTCCAGACTTGGCGTCTTTGATTTTCATGGTGGATCTTGTCAGCTCATACCATTCTAACAACCCTAACTCTCCCATAGAAAAGCAACCTGTTAATTATAGTCAATGAAAAATGCAAGATCATTCAAAATATGTATACAGGTATAAAAATAACTTAAGAAAGGCCTCAGGAAGTATTCAGTACACACACACACACACACACACACACACACACACACACACACACACACACTACCAGTTACCAAGTAGTATCTCATACAACATAAACCAAAACTGGAATAGTTACTAATACCATATGCTTTTATATTTTAGGCTAAAATATATAATAATGTATAATCTGTGCTGTTATGTGACTTTTCTGGGAAGTCATGATACAGAAGCAACAACAGACCAAAGGAATGTCTCCACCCAAGTCTAGTAAGCCAGAGAGTTTGTTAGGGTTACTTACAGGGGTACAGGTGAAGGGCTACTCCCAGGAGGATGGATGACTCAAAGGCAGCCTCATGCAACCCCAGCAAGGGTGATGATTCATAAAAGCTGCATCTCTGGACCTAACTGCACAATTTGCTACAGGCAAGCAACTTCGCAAGTGTGAGAGTCATATCCCCAACAATTCTTATGTGAGCCTAAATAAAATTGCTGTATAACCCAGGGAAAGAGCCTTGAGAATCTTGTAAGTTTAAGGAATATCCTGAGATTTGCAGGTTGTTTCCTTCCTCAGCCTTGTAAGTGTTGCTTCTTTCTGTGGAGACAGAATGTTTCAGTTCAGAGGAAGTTGCTACTGAACACGTGGCACCACACAATATAGTTTAGATGCCATGTCTTTGCATTCCATCAACTGAGTTTGCAAGAACTGGGAATTCAGGCTAACTGGAAAGGACAATAAACCATAAGCCACATTCAAGGACTTTAACCAGAGCATAGAATTCAGACAGCATTATAGATAAGTAAGAACTTGCCCCAGGTTACCCATATCATCAACCCAGGGTGAAGCTGAAAGCAGGGGCCTCCAGACGTCTCTCCCAACACTTCCCCTTCTTACTACTCCGGCACTTCTTTCTTTAGATTCTTCTGTACACTGCCTTAGTGAGGACCCCATTATTAATTCATAATACACTCATCAAAAACCCATTCAGTGCCCCTGGAGATTTGGCTTAGTAGGTAAAATGCATACCCTCGCATGCACAAAGTCCTGGGTTCCTTCACTAGCACTGCAGAAACTGGATGCGGGAGCGCATACTTGTATTCCCAGCGCTCAGGAGATGAGTAAGGAGGAGCAGAAGGGTTATCCTTCACTACATAGCCAGATGGGGGATAGCCTGAAACAACTGGTAAACCCTTCCTGGAGAAATAGAGAAGGGGGAAAGAAGAAGATAGAGAAGAGGGGAAGGAGAGAAAATAAAGAAAAGAAAACACTGAATTCTTACTATTTGTCAGATTATTTTCCATGAAAAAGTCCTGGCTTCATGAATTCATTTTAGTCTGGGGGATAGTAACAGAGAATGAATTACTAATGGACAGTAAATTGGAGATCTTCCAAAGACAGTACCTAATAGAGCAGGACTTTAGGGTTTGGTTAATGGGAAGCGCTGGGTGACATTATACCTTTTTAAGCAGATGACGAGTGTATGTAGAGTGTGAAAGTTCCAATTTTGTCCAGACCATTCCCTGCCACTTAGGGTTGTTAGGCACACCCTAAGAGTAGAAAACATTAAGAAGACTAAATATTTTGCCCTCTCTGAGTGTTCCATCTCCATTAGTGGAAAGACTTAAGGATAGAAATGACATCATAGACCAAGGAAGTTCTTCAGTGATCTGGAGCCACAATTATCTTTGTGATTTGATTTACTATGTTTTAAAACTCCAAATGAAAAAGGGGGTTGTGAAACAAGCAAATATCTCCCCACAACAGTCCGCCCATACTTACCATGTTCTAGTTTCATTCTAAAGTCAATAATAGCAGCCTTTCCCCAAACGGAAAATATTACTTGCAAGTTCTATATTATTCGTTCATTCATTTGGCAGGGTCTCACCTCACCCAAGCTGCCCTCCACCTCAGTAAGTACCTGGGGATGAGCTTAGCAACTGATCTTCCTGCCTCCATCTCCCAGATACTGGAATCAGAGGTAGGCAGACCCTATGCCTGTTTTATGTGGCACTGGAATCAAACCCAGTTTTACTCATGCTAAGCAAGCACTCTACGAACGGAGCTACATCTCCAGCCTAGATACATTGTGATATGGGATAATTTGGCTGATTTCAACATGTGAGCATAAAGGCAGACTTTAATAATAGTCTCATCCCTGAGAGTTTTAACTTTACTGCTTCAGACTAGGAAGGATATCCATATGTTTATTCAACGTGAGAAAGAAACCACTGCAAGAAGTGCGGTCAAAGGCAAGGAGCGTATATTTTAGAATAAGCTCTCAGAAGAGAATAGGAAGAGCGATGAAAGCTGAAACCCTCAGATTTACATCGTCAGCGTTTCCTTCGCAACTCTGACGCCAGAAAAAGATAAATTTTATCTACAAAGAAAACTACAGGGGAAGGCAAAATGAGGAAAGGCTATCTTTCTTTTCTGTTCACTTCTGAGATGCTTGTTGTGGTGGGCAATAAGACAAAGGTATGCTGGGAAATTCTTGGGAGCCTATGCAAATATCCAATAATGATTTCTGAGTGTGCCTGCAGGATCTACAACAACACCTTCATGCCTCAGCTTCACAGAGATGGACAGCAAGCCCTGGCTAGTGGCCTTGACTTCAGATTCCACACACTAAGGTTTCTCTCTCTCTCTCTCTCTCTCTCTCTCTCTCTCTCTCTCTCTCTCTCTCTCACTTTCTTTTTAGATTTATTTATTTATTATGGATACAGTGTTCTGCCTGCATGCAGGTCAGAAGAGGGCACCAGATCTCATTATAGATGGTTATGAGCCACCATGTGGTTGCTGAGAATTGAACTCAGAACCTCTGGAAGAACAGCCAGTGCTCTTAACCTCTGAGCCATCTCTCCATGGTTTATCTCTAACCACACCTTTGTTCAAAGCCATCCAGAGCAATATGCTTTTACAGCTATAATTCCACTCTCAGAAACCTGGACGGGACACTGAGTTTGGGGATACCTAATTGGAATTAGGGGCGTTTTACATCTCTGGTTATCCCTACTGTTTGCAGAGCTGGGCTTATGGGCTGGGAGGTGACCAGAGTTCAATCCCCAGAACCTGTCTAAAGGTGGGGAGAGAAAAGTGATTCTGCAAAGATGACCTACGACCCCCATATGCATTTGTGGCATGTGTGTGCTCTCTCTCAGACATACATCACACACACACACACACTAGCAAACTATAAATAGGTCATACATGTATAGTTGATGTGGCAATGTGGTAAGTTTTGACAAATTTATTCTAATAATTCTATCTGTTTTAATGAACACTCTAATAATTCTGTCTATCCTCTAGAAGAGTAAAGATGATGTAAGCAACAGTCTCAGAACGCACACTCACATACTGTTGGTACCCAAGGGCACCTGTTTGAATGTGGACTTAGGGAGGTTTAGGTTGGTTGGTTTGTGAGACTGCGTCTCACGTAGCCAGGCCTAGCACCGCAGACACTAGGTTGCTGAGATGCCCCGATTCTCCTGCATCCTCCTCTCAAAGGCTGGGACTGCAGGCATGCACTTCTACACCCAGTTTATGCGGTGGCAGGGATGGTCCCGGGCTACGAGCAAGATGAGCAAGCACTCTACTGAGTACCACCCCAGTCCCTTAGCTAACTTTTTCAGTAGATACCTGGTTTGAACTCACCAAGAGGCGTAGTGAGAATTGGTGCCCAGGTGGTGGTGCTAGGTGGTGATGAGACCCAGAAGAGAATTACACTCAAGTGAGTTCTCATTTTGATGGGACAGAAACGGTCAGCAGGTTGTTCCAGGAACCATCGTGGACTTTGCCTCCTTTCATTTGGGGATACTTTTAGATTTATGGGATAGTGACAAACACAGAGTAAGGAGTTTCTTTAACTTCTTCAATTTCTCCAGTTGTTGACATCACATGGTACCACCAATGAATGGTCAAAACTGAGAAGCCCCTTTCGTGGCCCTGGGAAGCAGCTGAGTTGGTAGAGAGTTTACCTGATAGGCACAAAGCACAAAGCCATTTTTTTTTCTTTTTCTACTGTCAGAATCACAGTAACTGTGGATGAGTGAGGTGGTACAAAAGTTTGTAATCTGAGCACTCACGAGGTGGAGGTAGATAATTGTGAGTTCAGGATCAGCTACATAGAGGCTAGCTACATACAGAGGTTAGCTTGGGATATCTGAGAGGGGGAGGAAGAGAGGGAAGGAGGGAGGGACTACCACTTACCAATTACTATTAACTGACCTCAAGATTGTTTTTTGAGTTCCGTTAGCTTTATTGTTATGGTACCTTTGTTGTTTCAGAATCTTGTTCAGTTTTAAGTCCTTTTTTAGTTTGGGTAGGTACGCAAAATCAAAAATTTTTAATATAAAGATATTTCAAATTTGCAAAATTTTAAATTGATGTGAAATTAAAGAGACTGTGGGTGCCAAGATTTTATGTAGGTTTCAACACAAAAATGACAGAACAGCGATCCTGTGGCGGAAGCCGAACACACCTGAACCGGAGGGACTCAAGTTGAGTGGCAGGGAAACCAAGGGCTTTGTACTAGGTGTAGTGAGGGACTGCAGGCAGGCCTGTTTTTCGTCCCACACAGTACCCGCACGGCTAGCTTAGCCCCAGAAATAACAACACACAAATTGTATTCATTTAAATACTGCCTGGCCCATTATCTCTAGAGAGTTAGTTACTGGCTAACTCTCACATCTTGATTAACCCATTTTTAATAATCTGTATAGCACCACGAGGTGTGGCTTACCGGGAAAGATTCAGCATGTCTGACCTGGTGGCTGGCTCCATGGCTTCTGCCTCATAGCCCTCTTCCCAGCATTTTGTTCTGTTTACTCCGCCTACCTAGTTTTCTGTCCTATCAAGGGGCCAAGGCAGTCTCTTTATTGACCAATGAAAATAACACAATAGACAGATAACCCTCCTCCATCATTTCCCCTTTTTCTGTTTAAACAAAAAAGAAAGGCTTTCATTTTAACATAGTAAAATTACATATAACAAAACAGTTATCAAGCAAGAATTACAGTCACAATATTTATAACTATATCTTTATCATAATAATGGAAAACTATAACTATGACTATCCATTCTTCAACTCCATCAAAGACTCCAGAAGGATATAATATTACCTAAGTAAACAAGTAAGCAACTTCCAAAACTCTAGAAATGACAGAGACATCTCGCTGCCTGGACAGTCACCCAAAGTTCCTCTGTATCGTTGGGGCACCCATCTTCGGCCTTCAGGCCCATAATATCCAGAGACATTTTCATGAAGCAGGAAATTTCAAAAGCAGTTTAGTCACTATCTGCTGTGTCCTGCAGAATGTCTCGCAGACTCTTTCATGAATCAGGAACCCCGAAAGATCATCTCACCTTTAGGCAAGTTTAGCAGTCCTCTCTCTGCGGGTTCTCTGTGTCCAGTTTATATAACAGTCCAGGCAAGAGCAGTTTCTTGCCCAAATGGCTAACCAACTCCATAAGGAGCCTCTTCGATGCCCATCTTCCTCTTGAAGTAGATTGGTGCTGCCAGGAGCAGACATGTCTCATTGTCATGAAAAGTCCTAAGTTATTAAAACATTAAATGTCATGTCCTGTAGTCTTTGAAAGATATGAATGTCTATCTGAAATATATCTATGCACTTCTAGAAAATCAGACTAACATTACTATAAGCTTGACTATTATCGATGATTATCCATTAACAACCTATATTTTTAATTATACATTGCATTTTTATATGAACTATACAATCAAAATCAGAAATATATACACATATAACAAAATTGACCTTAAAATCCATACCAATGCAAATTATTCATATCTATATCAACTAGGTGTCAACTGAAGATATCATTTCATGAAAATCAGTAGAGAAACATCAGGGGAAAGTATTTAGAATAATTTGAGAAATATTAAAGACTGAAAAACTGGATTTGATTACGTTCACTGAAAAACTGTCCAACGAAGCACCACATTTTATATGAACAATTCCCCTCTTTCTCAGGAGCTATTTTGTTTTGTGGTTTAATTGTGCTTCTGAAGGTGTGTGTTGTGTGTAGCAGTGTGCCCATGAGTGCAAGTGACTGAGGAGGGGGAAGAGGATGTCGGGTCTGAGCTAGAGGTGATTGTGAGCTGTCCAGCTTGGGTGTTGGGAACAAACTCGGGTCCTCTGTAGAGCAGCAAGTGCTCTTAACCATCAAACCATCTGTCAGCACCAAGCTCCAAATATGTCCTGCAGAGATCAAGTCATATAGAGATATAGTCATATTTTCTTGTAAAACATTCCCAATTTTTCACTATTATTTTATGACATTATAAAAACCCTTACAAATCACAAGAAAAGTTGATGGAGAGCACAGTTAATTTATGGTTAATAAGAATATAAAAACGTTATTTAAAAAGAGGTCCTCATGGTAGTTTAGTGAGCAAAGGCACTTTCAGAACACCACGAATGACCTGAGCTGAATGCCCAGCACCCACCGTGGGAAAGGAGGACCAACTCCAAAAGTTGTCTTCTGACTTAAAAACATCCACGGTGTACACACACGTGCGCTCACACACTCATGCACACACACAGACATCTCTCACACACAGAACACACATGACACACACATCATACATACCACACACACCTCACATAGAAGCACATGAAATACACACATACACGCATCATATATTATACAGAACACACATACATCACACACAATACATACACATCACAAACACACATCTCTCTCTCTTACACACACACACATCCCTCACAAACAGAACACTCATGACACAACATACATATCACATAGACATACATGAAACACATACATCACATACATACGACATACATCACACACAACACACATGCATCACACACACAATACATACACATCACAAACACACATCTCTCTCTCTCACGCACACACACACACAAACTTTCACGCAATAGTGCTTAGAGGTTTTTTAAGTTCTTTCAGAGAGATGCAGGTTAAAGCTGTAGCACTTTGCAACAGGACAGATAGAATCATAGGCTCAACTAACACTCAGAGAAGAGCAGGCGTGTGTCTAATGGTCCCGATCTGGGTCAGGTGTCTCCAGGTTCTTGGTCTTTTAGCTCAAAAATTGAAAATGAAAGCTCACCCTAATTTTCAAGAAAAGCAATCTAACTTTATTTGGAGCAGAGCAGCAGTGCAGGTTAGAGAGGAAGCCACTGTCGAGGTTGACTATGGGACACTTGTGAGAATACTCGAGGGCCCAGCCTGTAGCGTGTTGTCTCCGTTTGTGGTGTCTAAGGTAAGTGAGGACTGAGTATAAAGTGACATAATTTGGGTGCTTTTCTACTTTAATGGATCCATTACATCATATATTCATTTTTCTTACAGCTCATGACCCTTCCCATGATTCATCTGGTTTTAACTATGTGCAAACCCAATTGTGCATAAATATAAAATGGTAGATAAGTGATTCACCTTGGAAGGTTACTAGAGGACATAGCTTTGTCTTAGGATTCTTGTACCCAAAGTCAGTTGAGGCCAGGTCCTTCTATTCTTCAGACCTACATATAGTAGGACTATATTTGAAGTTCTAATTTGATTGTTTTGCAGGTATGGTGAAACTTATACCATCGTTCAAAGATAGGCGTCTGTGCTGCCCTGCAAAGGTGGGAGTGAGTCAAAGGGTCCTGAGGTTGCCAACTGCAATGTGTGGAGAGGGGTGCGTGGGTGCCAAGGAACTTGGCTGTCTAGGGCGTTATTGCTGCATAACTATAATCAGATGTGTGTCCCAGAGTGTAAACCTGTTTCCTGTGCTTGCTTGGTGCAGTTGCTACTAAACATTGCCAATGGGAGTGAAACAGAACTTTTTAAACAATGCCACGGCAGTTTATGTGCTGATTAATAATTTGTGTGCTGATTAATAGCCACTCAAAATGTAATAGACTTCATCCACAGCAATTTGGGATTTGTCCCTTTCTAGTGAGTTATAAAGGCGGTTGCTTGTTCCATGTGGTGTTGACTGGACCCATATTTTCTGCTGGGGTCTGGCCGTGGGTGGATCTGCATGGACTTCCTTTTCCACCTCACAGTCCTTTTATCCTTTGGCCTCTCATGATGCCTAAGAATGTTTCAGTTCCCTGGGTTTCAAGAGAATCAAAAAGGGTCTGAAGGCAATGAAAGAGTGGAGCAACTCTGCCTGTTTCTTCCCAACTCTTTAGTCAAGGGATAGTATACCTGCAGTGTGAAGCCAACTCTGGTGGGAGTATTTACACCATAGATACCATAGCTGGTGTTAGAAACCTGGGCTTGAAACACAGGAGGGAGGCTGATGAGATGGTTCAGTGGTTAAAAGCAAATTCTGCTTTTCCAAGGGATGCATGCTCAGTTCCCAAGCACGATTTCCCAGTAGCTGCATGCATGCACGCATGCTCACACACACACACACACACACACACACACACACACACACACACAAAGGGGTGTCAATTTTCTGATGGACACTTAGGTTGTTTCTACTGCTTTCCTGTGTGTTGGAAACCCCAGCACAGCTCACATGCCATTCTTACATGAGCAACTGTTTCCATAGAGAAAACATAGAAGTGTGGAAGGTGCTTCTACTATCACATGGCCGTGAAAGAGCCACTGCACTTGTTCACACCAGCAGTATGTGGAGTTTATATTTCATTCTAGGCACATTTGGGTTTTAATTATGTGTCTGTGGGGGATGGACACAATGTACCTGCACATAAAGCCAGAAGATGGCATTGGATCCCCTGGAGCTGGAGTTACAGGCACTTGTGATCTGTTCAACATAGGTGCTGGGAACTGAACTCGGGTCCTCTGCAACTCTAACATGCTGAGTCATCTCTCCAGGAAGTCTTTTAAAAAGAAAACCAGTGGTGTGACAGGGACTCATGGAGCCAGATTGGTACTGAGCTCTCTGTCACAAAAGATACCTTGAATTCATGATCCTTTTGTCTCTGCCTCTCCAGTGCTTGGATTTCAGTCATGTACTCAATTTATGTGGTACTGGGAATCAAACCTAGGGAATCTGCAGGCTGGAAAGACACTCTACAACTGAATCATATTACCAGGCCTAAAATCATCACAATCATTGTCATTGTTGTCGTCATCATTGTCGTCACCATCGTCATCATTGGAAACCAATGTGGCCAGCCTGATGTCTGATCAGCAGGTACCAAGGCTCCACCTATCTCCATCTCGCCTGTTCTAGGATTACTGGTATATGCTATTGTGCCAGCTTTTTGTGTAGGTGTTGGGGATCTGAACTCAAGGCCCTATGCTTACATGACAAGCACTCACTACCTGAGCCATCTCCCCAGGCCCTATATATCTTTTGATTTTAGTACAACCATGTCTCCTTTTTGTTGTTCTCTGTGCTGGTTAGGTTTTCTGTTGTTGTTGTTTTGTTTTGGTCTTTTGTCAGTTTGACACAAGCTAGATTCATCTGGGAAGACAAAACTTCAGTAAAGAAAATGTCTTTATATGATTGACCTGTAAGCAAGTCTGAGGGGCCTGTTCTTGATTGACAGTTGGCATGAAAGGGCCCAGACCACTGCATGTGGTGTCACTCCTGGGAAGACGATGTGCAGTTGTACAAAAAGGCAAGTTTATAGTTCTTCATGTATGGTTGAGGTCCTGTGTACTTCCCCTGTCCATGTTAGCATGTCTAATTGTTGTTTTTTTTAAGTTCATGTGTTGTTGGTTGTTTTTACTCTTTACTCCTTTGGCTCTTTTGGGGGGCCTGCCACCCAACTCCCAAATAAATAACACACAGAGACTTACTATTATTTATAAATGCCCAGTATTAGCTTGGTTTATTTCTTGCCAGCTCTTCTTAACTTAAATTATCCTGTCTATCTTTTGCCTCTGAACTTTCACCTTTCTCTATTTCTGTATATCTTCCTTTCATTTTACTCCGTGACAGGATATGTGACTGGGTGGCTGGCCCCTTCTTTTCTTGCTTCTTGATTTCTCTTGCTTGCTCATCCATCTTTTTTTCCTTGCTCTTCTTGCTCCTTCTTCTTCCAAGATTTCTCCTCCCATCTTTTTTCACCACCTGCCAGCCCCACCTATCCTTTCTCCTACCTAGCTATTGACCATACATCTCTTTATTAGACAAATTAGGTCTTTTTAGACAGATAAAGTAACAAAGCTTCACAGAGTTAAACAACTGCACCTTTAAAAAATGCAACACATCTTTGCATCATTAAACAAACACACTACAGCATGAACAAACGTAACATATCTTAAAATAACATTCCACCACATTCATGCTCGTGAGATTTTATGGTTATAGGTTCTGACATTCCAGAAAAAACTCCCCGTTTCTCTGGACCGTATAGTCTTTCTGCCCCTCCTTCTGCATGATCCCTGAGCCTTAGGTGTGGCAGTTACATAGGCGTGTGCATTGAGCTAGAGAAATAGTCTTCCCCAAAGAAAAACACACCAACTGGTTTTTCAATACCAGATGGTCAGCCCTAAAAACATTTGTACAAATAACATTACAGACTGAACAGGTTTCCTTATGCATTTAAGAATCTATTGCCAGGCAGTGGTGGTGCACACCTTTAATTCTAACACTCAGGAGGCAGAAGCAGGTGGATTTTTGAGTTCAAGGCCAGCCTGGTCTACAGAGAAAGTTCCAGGACAGTCAGGGCTGTTCAGAGAAACCCCTTTTTGAACATCGCCTCCAAATCTATGCATGTATGTAGTGACAATTAATGAAAAATCTAAATGCATATGTAATAACAATGGAAAAAGAGGCATGAATTTGAAAGAGAGATAGGAGGGGTACATGAAAGGGTTTGGAGGTTGAAAAGGGAAGTGCAGATAATATAATTATTTCTCAAAAATATGAGAAATAATTAAAAAGAATGGCAGACATAGCTGTTATTATACTAAAAACTTGAAGTACAAATCAAATCAAAGAGCAAGATGAGTGAGCTATGTAATCAAGCCAGTGTAAGTTTCTCCATGGTTTCTGCTTCATTTGCTGCCTCCATTTTCCTCCCTTGGCTTCCCTTGATGGTTGGCTATAGCCTGTAAGCCAAATGAGCCCTTTGTCACCTAGCTGCTTTTGGTCATGTTGTTTATCACAGAAGCAAAAAGAGAACTGGGATTCTGCGATGGCTAATCTCGGTTGTCAACTTATCTGCATCTGGAATTAACTAAAACCCAAAGAACTAGAATGCCAGTGGAGGATTTTATTGATGGGATTATTTGAGGTAGAAAGACCCACTCTAAATCTGGGCCACACCTAAGTATGAAAGGACATAGAATAAGGAAGCTTTGCTTTTTGCCTGATTGTCCTCCCTTTTGCTGGAAAGTTCACCTGCTCTGTTGCTGAGGCATTCTTTTGCTGATATTAGAACCTCTTCAGGATTTCATGTGGACAGAAGACCAGTAGCTCTCTAGGAATTCTCTGGGCTGTCAGCACCAGATTGGGGCTGCTGAGACTTCTAGTCTCTTGGACTGAACAACTACTGTATTCATGTCTTTTCCATTGGAAGACAGACATTATTAGTCTACCCAGACCACAGCCTGTAAACTACTCCAACATACACACACACACACACACACACACACACACACATCACATGCACACAAACGCACATGCACACATATATGCACATATTCATTTTATCAGTTCTGTTTCCTTAGAGAACTCTGACTAATACAATCGTTCATTCATATTTAACTGATTAAAGGGAAAACTATGATTTATCAACACTTCTCACATATTTCTAGACCAAATATGAGGGATTTTATTCCCTATGCAATTAATTCTCTAATTCTCACAAGACGAACTCACTGTCTAGATTTAACACAAACCTACTGGTGGGCTCAGTTGCACACAACTGTCCTACTGTCTGACGTGGCTTACAAATCTGAAATTTCCATCTTCCCCTCTTTGAGTTCAATAATTTGCTTAGAAAGGCTTGCAAACTTAAGGGGCATTTACTTCACATTACTAATTTATTATGAGGGAGAATGTAAAGGCTGAAAGTGAAATTTGAAGGGAAAAAGATTCACAGGACAAGGTGTACAGGTAGGGGCGTGGATTTCTCTGGTCACTCCAGGATCCCCGGGTTCTCAGAGCCTCTGTGTACTCCCCAGTAAGAACATGGCCCAGCCCTGTCTTCCTTTTTTCCTTCCTTCCTTCCTTCCTTCCTTCCTTCCTTCCTTCCTTCCTTCCTTCCTTCCTTCCTTCCTTCCTTTTTTCCTTCCTTCCTTCCTTCCTTTTTTCCTTTCTTCCTTCCTTCCTTCCTCCATCCTTTCTTCTTCACTTCCTCCTTCCCTTCCTTTCTTTTTTGCTCATTTTGATATTGGTTTGAGACAAGGCCTCATGACCCTAGGCTGTCCTCAAATCCATTAGGTAGCCTGAGGATGACATTGAACTTCTGATCCTCCTGTCCCTTTTCCTTAGTGCTGGGATTATAGGCATGCACTGCCACACTCTCTGTACAGTGTTAATGGTTGAACTCAATGTTTTGTACACGTTAGGCAAGCTCTCTGTCAACTGAGCTGTTCTGCCAGCCTCTCTGAGGGTTTGTATACAGTTCTGTTACAGGCGGAGACAGACCGAACTAATCATTGACTCTTGGTGAATCGTTTTATTTTCCAGCTCCTCTTCTTTCCCTAGAGTTCAGGGATGAGACCAAAGTTCCAGCCTTTCAATCACGTGCTTGATTTTCTTGACAACTGACTCCATCCTTAGGGACTTTCTTAGAGTTATAGCACCAACATAAATTCAGGTTTGAGTGAAAGAAATCGTTATGAATCCTAAAAGAAGATTCTATCATATCTGTAACTCAAGACTTCCCCAAAGTGTGCAGAGCAAGAACTGGTACAAAGGTCTTTCTCTCTCTCTCTCTCTCTCTCTCTCTCTCTCTCTCTCTCTCTCTCTCTCACACACACACACACACACACACACACACACCACATAGTTCAACTGAGCATCCTTTTATCTGATGCTCCTACTTGTGTACATTCTAAAGGTCAAAAGCCAATCACTCCAAGTTAAAGGAGTAACATTACCTTGAAAGGAAGGAGTGCCTTGTGTTTAAAGAAAGAGGGGGCTTCCTGATGGCTGACCCTGAGAAAGGCACAGGAAAACCAAAGCCTTATGTATTAGTTACTTTTCTGTGTGCCTGACAAGAAGAAATTTAAAGGCGGGCGGGTTTATTGGGCTCACTGCTTAAGATGGAAGACATGTTAGCAGGAGTGGGCTACGGCTAGTCACAGCCTACCCACTGTCAGGAAGCAGAGAGCAAACAGGAAGTGGTGCCAGACTATAAAACCTAAAAGTAACCAGGCATGGTAAATTCCAGCACTCAGGAGGCAGAGTCGGGTAGAGTTCTGTGAGTTCAAAATCAGCCGGGTCTACATAGTGAGTTCCAGGCTACACAGGGCTATAAAGACCCTGTCTCAAAGAAACAAAGCAGAACAAACAAACACAACAACAACAACAACAAACCCTGAAGGCCTAAGTCTTACTTCCTCCAGAGATTCTCTATCTCCTAAATATCCCATACCCTTGCCAGTGCCTCTAACTAGGGACCAAGCATTCAAATACACGAGTTAATAGGGAAATTTAACATTTAGACTATAACAATTTGTATTATGGTTTGGCCCTAAAAGAATACCCCAATTCTGGAATTAAAGACATCTACCATCATCCTAGGCCAGTTTGGATCTAAACTTACCCCAAAAGGCCATGTGCCAAAGGTTTGGTTGGTTGCCAGCTGCCAGGTTTTGGTGGAAGTGACTGAATCGTGAAAGCTCTGATGTCACCAATGGATGAATCTTCTGAAGGGTTTATAATGTGATGGCCTAGTGTGGTGGCTTGAGAGAAAATGACCCCCAAAGAGAGTGGCACTATTAGGAGATGGGACTTTGTTGGAGTGGGTGTGGTGTTCTTGGAGGCAGTGTGTCGCTGTGGGGTGGGCTTTGAGGTCTCCTTTGCTCAAGGTACACCGAGTGAGACAGTTCATGTCTCCTTGCCTGAGGATCAAGATGTAGAACTCTCAACTCCTACTCCAGCACCATGTCTGCATGCATGCCACCATGCCCTGCCATGATGATAATGGACTAAACCTCTGAACTATAAGTCATCCCAATTAAATGTTTTCCTATATAGGAGTTGCTGTGGTCCTGGTGTCTCTACAGCAATAGAAGCCCTAACTAAGACAGCTAATGAGAAATGACAGAAGCAGGAAGTGAAACCTAGTCGGAAGAGCCAAGAGCATATACCCCTGTGATCTATAACTCGCTCTCTGCCCCTTGTTCTCCCACTGTCTCTGCTTCTTGGCTGCCAAGAGATGACCACCTTTCTATAGACACCTGTCTAATAGACAGACCAGCTGTCTATTGACACACAGACAGGCTCTATAATGATGGTCCTGGAGCTGGCTGCAGTAGCAGGGAGAATGGGAGGTGGGGGTGGAGTGTTTGTCTACCCAGACAGCCGAGTGGAGCACCAGATCAGAAGAGCTCTGAGGACTAAGAAGAATCAGAGAGCCACTGGGAAAGCAAGTCAGAGCAAGGACCAAAGGTTATCTACAGTGAAACCTCAGTCCCATGCCCTAAGCATGGAACCTCATGCCCTAAACCTCTACTGTTGCTGGCTGTCTCTTGGTTCCTAGCTGGGGCTGAGACTTCTGTGGTCAGCACTTTCTACATGAACAAAGTACATAGAGATGTTACTTACCTCCTTCTTGTGATTAAACTCAGAGGACTTCCAATCCTACATTCCTCCTATGGATTGTCTTGGCTCAGATCAGGTCACATGATGCACAGCCTGGCTCTACTGAGGTCCCAGTCCACCAGCACCACACTATGGCCCAATGTGAACGCTGCAAGTGTTGCTGGCTTAATGGATGGGATGAGAAGAGCTGCAAGGGGGCCAACATAGCACAGGTTCTACACTCAGGATGCTGGTGAATCCACAGCCAGGATGCCAGTGGGTCAGCATAATGACTACATTGCTTTTCTTGAAGTCTCTGGTCTTCTCAACATTCATGGCCAAGTTCCTGGCCTTAAACCAAAGGCAGCCCACCGTGGAGTGAAACCCTTAAAACTGGGAGACAAAATAAACCTTGCTGCCTCATAGTTTTGTTTAGCTCAGGTGTCTTGTCACAGCAAGGAAGGCTGGCACACCTTAATAATGTGCACCTCCCTAGAAAGCCAGTGGTTTTACTTCTATATATAAAAACAAGACACAAGTGAGTTTGGCTGGCTCAGACAGTAAATCCCTTGTCTTGAAAGCAAAAGAACCCATGAGAAGGAGAAAAACAGAGAAGGAGAGAGATAAAGAGAAAAACCTAGAATCTGTGACATGCAGTTGTTTTCTTGTATCCCCAGCAACAGCGAGGCAGAGACTCGCTATTACTGCTATTACCTCGTCAGCCAGATTAACCCACTTGTGGTATTCCAGGTCACTAAGAGATTCTTTCTATAATAATAATAATAATAATAATAATAATAGGCAGATGGCACCTGGAGGTTATTCTCTGGCCTCCACATGGATACAGAGAGCAGCCACAATATGTTCATCGTAGAATTCTTTTACAAGAGTAAATCATGAAAGCATCTAGTTACATAAAGATAAGGCATAAAGACACAACATTATGCTTCATCCATGTAATAATGGCATGGAACCGTTAAAGGTGGCACAATGGGGCTGGAGAGATGGCTCAGTAGTTAAGAGCTGTTGCTGCAAAATCATGAGGACCAGAATTTGGGTTCCAGCACCCACGCATTATACCAGGCATCTATGCCAATACCTGTAATACCTCCAAGGGAGGCAGAGAAAGAAGAATGTTGGAGCTTCCTGGCTTCAGTGTAGCTGAGACAAGAGCCTGCCTCCGAAGAGGAGGCCAAGAGAGACAGAAGACACTGAAGCCATCGTGTAACCTTCATGTGTGTGCGTGCACACAAATATGAATCCTTTAAAATTATGTATATTGGAGTTATAGAGATGCTCAGTGGTTAGGAGTGCTTATTGCTCTTGTAGATGACCTGAGTTCAGTTCCCAGAACTCACACCGGGTGGCTTACAACTGCTTGTACTTTTAGATCCCAGGGATCTGACTCCCTCCGCTGGTCTCCACATCATCTGCATTTGTGGGCCCATGCACACCCACATATACATATAAATAAGTAGAAATAAATAATTTTACAATGACTTAGAATATATATTTCTTCAGTTTTTCTTCTTTAGGAATTACTTATTAAGTTCTAGCATGTACAAAGCACTCACTTGGAACCTGAGGGTGTTACAAACAGCACAGTTAATCTCTGGCCTCAAGGACCTTAGACATTAAAGGAGTAAGAATAACATTAAACAGATAATCACACATCTGACTGATTGACTCTCAGTCTAATAATTACTGTGGAGGAAGTTACTGGGTGGTAAATGCTTGATGGACCATGTCTACTGGAGGCTGGTTTATGGGACAGAATAGAAAGTAAGGGTAAAGAGGGGAAACATCAGGCAAAGTGACTGATTAGCAGAGGGATTCTAAACATACATCCATTTTCCTGAATTATGATACATGGTTAGGTATTTGCTGCCGATTATCCCATTTGGAGACTCTGTGTAGGATTTAGATGTACAAGTTGAGAGCTGGGGGAAACTGGCTTTGGATATGTGTGTTTGGGAGTCTTCAGCTTTTAGTCAAGAAAATGGATAGTGAAATAAGAAAATCAGAATCACAGAGAGACATGGGATCAACATAAGTTGATATCAGTATGAGTACACGCAGCACACCATTGGAATCTGCATACACTGCCTGAATTGACACCAGCAAGTTAAGACTCTTGAAGGTAGTTTATCAGAAGCTATTAGAAGGGAAATTTGAGGAGGGCTTTTGGGTCAGTGGAATCCTATATTTAGACTTTTTTAAATAACCACAGATACCTCAGTACTTTGTTGCCAAGAGGAAAAATGTAATGGGGTTCCCTTCTCTTTCCACCCTCCCTTTCTTTCTCATTGAATACACAGATGTTTTTATGAAGAGACAGATCCCATTCGAAGGCTTGGAGATAGACATCTTCTCCAGATGAGTTAAAAATGGATTAATAATAATAATAATAATTTAATAGTATTAAAGAGCTAGCTTAATCAGTAAAGTGCACGTAGTAATAAGAACCTGTGTTTGATCCTAAGAACCCACATAAGTCAGGCACGGTGGCATTCGTCTGTCATCCCAGCTCTGGCGGGGAGCAAAGACAGATGATTCCTGGAACTTGCTGGCCAACCAGTCTTGCTGAATTGGCAATGCTAAAGTTCAGTGAGTGTTTCAGTCAGTGTTCTCTAAAGTAACAGAACTGATAGAATATATATTAATATATAATTATATATATTAAAAGGGTATTTATTAGAGTAGCTTATAGGCTGTGGTATGGGTATTCCAACAATGGCTTTCTTGCACTGAAGAGTCTCTGGTAGTTCCTCATCCCATGGGGCTGGATGTCCCTGTGGTCCCAATCTGGCACTGAAGACCTAGAGGATTCCTGGAGAGTTGCTGACCTTCAGCCTGTGTTGGAATCCCAAAGAAGCTGCTTCTAGTAGTGAAGAAATGCCATAGCAATGAGGTAGATAAACTTGCCAGGAAGAATGAGGACAGACAGGCAAAAGCAAGCTTTCTTCTTTCCCATTCTTTTATCGGAGATAAAAGATTCAGACTGTGTCTTCCTTCTTCAGATAATTTGATCATGAAAATTAAGCAGCTTACAATTTGTTGTTGTGGATTCCAGATCCAGTTAAACTGGCAACCAAGATTAGCCATCGCAGTGAGAGACCATGTCTCAAAAATGTAAGGTGGAAAGCAGCTGGGAAAGATACCTGGCATTGACCTCTGATCTCCGTATAGGAACATACACACATACATACACACACACGCACACACTCACACACAATGCTCATACACAACACTCACACACATACACACACATGCATACACACACACAATGCTCACACATAACACTCACATGCATACACTCTCACACATAATGCTCACACAATACTCACACACATGCTCATATGCATACACACACATGCACACACGCTCACACATCATGTAGACATAGCAGTACTTACATTGTTAGACACATTTTTAAAACAGCAAACATTTACTGGTCACTCACTCAATAAGCATTGTCCTTGCTTTCATGATTTTTTAATAAATGTAATTGTCCTAGTGCCCCAAAATTCTTTAAGATAAGACCTAGAATTATTCACTTTGGGCTGGAGAAGGATCTGTAGCTATCTAGTCAGATCTAATTTAACAAAGTCCAATTCTTACAGATGTTGCATAGCCTTTAGTGCCAAGCCTATTACTTTGTTTAGAAGACACAAAAATAAGTGAGATCCCAACTGAAATGGATTGTGCCCTACTTCAAAGCTTTTGAAAGTGTATTATTTTTCTCAATGGTGTGTGCTCACTGTACCGAGTACTACATTTGATACTAAGATTTTAATTCAAGTATATAATTCACTTTAAGCACATTCTCCTCCACAACCCATACTCTCCCTTTGACGCCTCTTCTTTTAGTCCCCCTTGGTACCCTAGACAGTTCTGTTTAGATGTTCATACACATATACATAGATAAATATATCTTTATAAGATCTGGTAACCACAAGGAAGAGAAAGTTTGTGCTCTTTTTGAGTCTGACTTCATTCATTTAATATGACTATTGCCAGCTGCACCCGTTCTCCAAACAACATGACTTCATTCTTCTTTATAGATGAAAACCACACTTTTCTTATTCATTCCTCTTTTGTTGGACATCCAGCTTGGTACCTTAGCTTAGCTGTTGAGACTGGGGTTGCAGCAAACACTGATGTGCAAGCATCTCTGTGCTGTACTGACTTGGAAGCTTTGGAATAAATATTCAGGATGTCACAGCTTGGTCGTATGGAAAAACCTATTGTTGCGGTTTTAGAAACTTCCACACTGACGTTCACAGTGGTCGGACTAGTTTATATCCATATCAGCAGTGTATAGGGGACCGTTTGGCCCCCATCCTCAGCACTGTTAGTTATTTTTTGACTCAGGTGAGATGGAATCTCATTGTTGGTTGGACTTGACTTTCCCCGAGGGCTAATGAGGTTGGACATTTTTCACATGTTCATCAGCCATTTATACTTCATCTTTATAAATGTCTATTTCTTTAGTCTATTTATTGTTCAATTTCTTATTACTTCTGTGAACTATTTGCAAATTCTAGATATTAATATGCTATCCAGTGAAGAGTTAGCAAAGATTTCTGTCCCATTCGGTGGCTGTCTCTTCATTGGATTAACTGTAAGTTACAGTCACTATGGGGTTGATAACCACAAATATGCCACCAAGTTTAAGATACACTGTGATATCAGAGGTGTTTCGAAATATAGCTGACTGTGGGTGGTGGGGCATTCCTTCAAGCCCAGATCTGTAGAGCTGAGGATCAAGAGTTCAAGGCTGTCTGAACTAACTATCTTCAGCTGCATGTAAGTTCCAAGGTTCAGTGACTTCCTGCCTAATGTAAGTTCCTGTCTCAAAACACAACAAAAAGCAGAAACAAATGAACAGATAAAGTTCAAAATGTGAAGGGGGGAAAGGTGTGTTTAGAACGAGTGAACACCTATTAAAAATGTCTCCCAAGGCCAGTGGAATGGTTTAGTAGAAAAAGACTCTAACTACAAAGTCTGGCAAATTGAGTTCCATCTCTGAGAGCTACATGGTGGAAAGAGAGAGCCCATTCCTTTGCTCTGGTCTCCACAGGTGTACCATGGCTTAGATACACACACACACACACACACACACACACACACACACGAATGAACACATACATACAGACATACAGACAGACAGACAGACTGACATAAATCAGTAAGTGAATGTGACAGATCATATATTTTTAAATGTAGCTCAGATGTAACTCTCCTCTCAGTCCTTGTTCCCTGGACCAAGGCAAGAGACGCTCTGTGATAATCAGAGCAGCCCCCTGATGTCTCTTCTCAGTCTGGTCTGAGGGGGGGTAGCCCTAGTCTGGTCATGCCTTTAATCTGTTCAGAACATTCAGGTGAAGCTACCCAGCTCTGCAGGACCCAAGGCCTCACGAGCTCCCTTCTACCACAAGGCCTGCAGCCTCTCCCTTGTTATCTCTGCTCCAGATGAGTCTTCTTTCAACACGCCACACAGGCTACACAGTAGGCAAGTTTGTCCTTGGGGGTACCACAAGACCAGCTTTTCTTCCAGTAACTTCCAGGGTTCAGTTCCCTGACTGTACCTATCCAGCAGGTCCACCTTTGCTGGCCCTTGGCTACCATTCCTGTCACACCCAAACTCTCATTTCTTCCCTCCCACGACTGGCCTTATTTTCCTGCCTCTTAGCCGTTGCCACTATCTGATAGAGCACACATTTCACCTACATATATAGTGCCCACAGTGTTAGTGAGTACTGCCAGGTAAATGCCCATGTGGTATCTTTCTTGGGCAGTTACAAGAACTGATCGGTGTCCAGGGAGATGGCTAAGAGAGTAAAGGCCTTTGCCACTCAACCTGATGACCTGAGTTCAATCCCTGGGATTGAATCCAATTGAGGATTGGTTTAATCCACAAAATTGAAAGCGAGAACCCACTCCTAAAAGTTGCCCTCTGACCTCTGTGTACATTTATACACAAGTGTACACATGAACAAATAAATAAAACATAATAAGAGGAAGGGGATAGTGAGGAAAAGCTGGCTTGACTGGTCTCACAAGGTCAGCTGCTCGCCACACACCAGGCTTGGGCCTTGGCTCTTCAGGTCCCCTTTGTCATCCTGACTTCCTGTTCACATTCCTAGCCTCACGTCTTGTCTTCATGCCTAGATTTCCATCTGCTGGGCAGAGGACCCTTCAGGCTTCTTTCTGGTCCTCAGTTCCCCTCTGGTCGTCCTGACTTCCTGCTCACATTCCTAGCCCCAGGCCTTCAGACCTAGATTTCCATCTGCTGTGCTGGGGACCCTTAGGCACCGCTGCTGCCAGAACTTCAAGGAGGAGGAAGAATGTTGGGACACTTGTTCCCTCGTGATGACTCTACACCCATCCCCTTCCTCACTTCTTTCCTCATCTCACGTCTTTTTGTTCAAGGACCCCTTGTTTGTCTCTGTTTCTCTCTTCTCCCTGTCTCCTCTCTGTCCCTTCCCACCCCACCCCTTCTCTCATCTCAGCTGGGTTTCTAACCCATGACTACATCGAAATCAGGATCCGACCTTCATTCTTCGATTCCATCTTTCCAGGATATCAAGTATTCAGCATACTTTTCTATCATAAAAGTACGACTGTCAGATTTACATCAGTATCTCTGATGCTGGAGAGATAGCTCAGGGGTTAGGAGCACCGGGTGCTCTTTCAGAGGACACAGGTATGATTCCCAGCATGCACAAGGTGGCTAACAACCTGTAACTCCAGTTCCAAGGGGGATCCAAAATTGTCTTCTGGCCTCCAAGAGCACAGACAAACATTCAGGTAAAACACCCATATGCATAAAATAAAAATCAATAAATCTCAAAAAAATTAACATCATTGACATATTCTTGGGACAAATACTATTTAGATTTTAAGATTCCATTATAATTCATTACAACAAAGTTTGTGTACAATTCCAAAGGGATTATTATAATAGATTAAAGTTTCAGATAAGCCTAAATTTTTGTTTGTTTTGTTTTTTGGTGGGTTTGTTTGAGACAGAGTCTGTTTGCCCAGGCAGGTGCTGCTAGATGGTTGAGTATGACCTTGAACTTCTGATCCTCCTACATTTACCTCCTGGAGCCACCAAGCCTAATTCATGTGGTTCTGGATTAGAACCCAGGGCTTCACGCATAGTATTTATATGCATACATACATGCAAGCCAAGACTACTAACTGAGTTACATCCCCAGCTCTCTGACCTGAAATTCAAAGTTATTGATAGCAAGTATTCATTGAGGAGGGAAACTTTTAAACTTCTGCATGCTTCTCTAGCTAAAAGACTTTTTAGAGGCTCTATCATGGCTCTCTCGCTCTCTCAAAAAAAAAATATATATTTCGTGGTGGTGCATGCCTTTGATTCCAACACGCTGAAGGCAGAGTCAGGCGGAGCTCTGAGTTCGAGGATTGACAGGTTTTTACACAGAGAAACTGTTTGTTTCACAGAAAACAAAACAGAAAAATGATTTGTTAAAAATATGCATTTTCTAGCCAAACGCAAATCTGCCTCTCCTCCTGTCGGAATAAATCTCAAGGCCTCCTGTATGCTAGACCCAGTCTTAACTACAGAAAAATAACATCCTATGTAGATAAAATCCATCTCAAAAACAAAAAACCGAAAAAAGGAAGTAACAGCCACACATAGCTATCTACCAATTTTTAATAAAATACTGGATGCTTCTATGACAATAAAAAGCATCCAGTATTTTATTAAACATTGGTAAATGCCTATGAATAGATGACTATATTTTGAGTTTGAAGTCACCTCAGGAAAAATCATGGCCATCTAAAAATAAACCAAATACTTTGCCCTCAAGCAGGGCATGGTGTCCCACGCCTTTGGCCACAGCATTTGGAAGGCAGAAGCAGGCAGAGCTCTGTGAGTTCCAGGCTAGCAAAGACTGTGTACTAAGAAGATTTTTGTCTTAAAAAAAAAATAGCCAGGCATGTTAATGGTGCACACTTGTAATTCCACTGCAGAGAACATGGGGTGGGCAGATCCCCGGAGCTCCTTGGCCAGTCAGCCTCCTTGGTGAGCTTTAGGAAGAAAGGAAGGGAGGGAGGGAGGGAGGGAGGGAGGGAGGGAGGGAGGGAGGGAGGGAGGGAGGGAGGAAAGTGAATGGCACCTGATGAAGGACACTAACACTTGAGATTGTCCTCTGACCTTCACACACACACACACACACACACACACACACACACACACACACACGCTGTGGTTGTTTGAAAGAAAATGGCCCCCGTACTAGCGTGAACATAATTGGTCTCATAATCTCATAGGAAGTGGCACTATTAGGAGGTGTGGTTTTGTTGGAGTGGTTATGACCTTGCTGGAGGAAGGGTGTCCCTGTGGGGGTGGGCTCTCAAGTTTTCCTGTGCTCAAGATATCACCCAGTGTCTCAGTCGACTTCCCGTTGCCTGATGTAGGACTCTCAGCTACTTCAGAACCACATCTGCCTGCATGCTGCCATGATTCCCACATCATGATGATAACGGACTGAACCTCTGGAACTGATAGCTAGCGGCCCCAAAGAAATGTTATCTTTATAAGGGCTGCTGTGGTCAAAGTGTCTCTTCACAGCAATAGAAACCCTAACTAAGACACACACACACACACACACACACACACACACGGGGTGGGGGTGTAAGGGTCATGAAGAAGTAGTAGCAGAGAAACTTTCCAGAACTTGAGTAATTTTCAGCAGTAAGTCTCTGGTGCAGCCTGCGCTGGCTGTTCCTTCCGAAGGAGTTTCCTGGGAACTCCTTCAAGTGATGACTCAGGATCAGCTGTAACAAAACCCTCACCAAAAATAAATAATTATGAACATCTTTTCTCCAAGATTCATGAAACAAACATAGCTACAGTGGAAGAAATGGCGAGCTAGTGGCTCTTAGGTGATACACAAAAAAGGCATTTGACCCAAAATGACTGTTTGTTTCATAGCTTATAAATTTGTAAAAGGAGATGCATCCCTTCCTGCCTGCCTGCCCATTTGTCTGTCAATTGTCCTGGCTTTCTTTCTGTAAGTGTGGATGTGCCCTTGTGTGTCTCTGTGTCTCTGTGTATATCTCTGTGTGTGCTTGTGTATGCGCCTGAGTCTCTTTGTGTGTGTGTCTGTATCCGTCTCTGTGTCTGGGTTTCTGTTTTACAGTGGGCAGAGGCCAAAGGCATTTTATAGCTTTGGAAGTCAAGCACTTGCTTGTTACTCATCTCATTAGTCCCGCATGACAGTCACAAGGTCAGCTGGTATTTTTCTAAAATGTCACTAGTAATGCTTCTCCCCTTCCAGCTGCTTGACTTTAGCAGAATCTCATTTTCTCACCTATTCAGCTCTCTCTTGCTTCTGAACGTCAAGTCAATTCCATACCAGTTTTATACTGAAATCTACCTGAGGTTCAGTGACTTGTGTTACACAGCCTACACTTAGTACTTCCTCTGCCCTCCAGTATCTGATTCTTAACACACACACACACACACACACACACACACACACACAGAGCAACAAAAACCCTAGTGTGTGTGTGCGTGTGTGTGCACGTGCATATGTAGGTACGTGCCTAATCTCCTGTGTCAACACAGGCACAACATGCGGACTGACTGGATCCCTAATGAACATGAAATTTAGTGACATTTGTTGTCTTAGCCAGTAGGATTTAGGAATAAATCCATTTTACACTCCCACAACAAAATTCCCAAGACATGCTCAACACGAAGAAAAGAAGTCCATTTAGTTCATAATCTTAAAAGCTGTAAGTCCAGGGTTGGGCAGTCTCACTGACTCAGCTTCTAACAAGGTCCTGCCAGCCTCACAGTAGAAGCACAAGCCTGAGAAAGAGACCAATCTACAGAGTGGAAAAGCAGAGCTTCCAGCCACTGGAGGTCAGGTGTGCTTGATTTGCTCTTGTGATTGCCCATGAGTCCAGCCAGAGTGACTAGAATCTCTTTTGAAGACAGCTCCACCATTGACCTGAGAACTTCCCTGGGCATCCTACTTCCAGAAGCTCCCATTGCCTCTCCCCACCATGCTGGTGACCATACTTCCAGTATGGGAAATTTTAGGGTGTCTACACACACCATATCTGAGACACAGCAGTGGGACCCATGCTACTACAGGATCCTGTGGCTCTGGGTTAAAAACCACTTAGGGAGTAGATACAAGAATCAGACAGTTAGAACTGGCAAGATAGCTCAGTGGGTCAAGGCACTACCAAGTCTAATGACCTGAGTTTGAATCCTGTGGCCCACATTGTGGAAGGAAAGAAATGACCCCTGCAAGTTATTCTTTGACTTCTATGAGTGTGCCATGGCATATGCACCCCCACATACTCACACACATAAACAAACAAAAAAATTAATATAAAACAATAATAAAAATCAGGTAGCGGGAAATCAAGGAAGACACCAAACATTGCCCTTTTACCTACACACACACACACACACACACACACACACACACACACACACACACACACAATCAGTTCAACTTTTAGCATTTCTGAATAGGACTTTTTTTTTCTCCAGAAAGTATAACTAAAAGCAATTTTCAGATGCAAATGCTAGCCTATAATTGCAGGGACTGGGCCAGAGCAGTGTGTTCACACTCCACTCTTCCCACAGGGGGCCAAAGTCATAATAAAGACAGGGAATGTCCTCCAAAGCTGAATAGCCCCTTTCATGTGCCCTGCTTTGCTGGGAACTGTTTTGAGGAATACTTAATTCTAAGCTTTCCTTTCTGGGTGTTGGCACTTTCCCTTTTGGGTTATGAGTTATACCATACCGCTCTATTATTTCTGGATTACATGTCAGAGCTGGAAAATGAATTGAGTGCTTTGAGGAAAGGGGAAAAGCCATCCACAGCGAGATGAATAGAACGAGTGTGCTGGGTTAAGAAAAGGGCCCTGGAAAGATCACTGGTGTGATATTCTGGGAACTCTATCTTCTTGGACACTCTTCAGAGCAGCGATAAATGCCCGGAGCAGTAGGTGGGAGGAAGGTCTATTGATACCATATTTTCTCCTGGTGCTGGGTTTTTCTTTTTTTGGCTGACAGGTTCATGCTGACTTTGAAGGAGGCCTTTCTCCGCTCTTCAAACATTAAAAGTGCTTTGAATTCTCAGATTTTAGGCATTTGAGGAAAAGTCAACAGCCAGACAAATTTAAATACTTATTTTTTTTACTCTAAAATTGAATGATACATTTTTTCCTAGTTCCAGCGCAATGGATGGTGGAGATGTAGCCCGTCGGGTAGAGGACTTGCCTAGTCTTCAAGCCTTGGGCTCCATTCTCAGCATTGTGTAAAATCTGCTGCTGTGCTGCATGCTGGTGAGGACCAGACTTGGGAACTAGAGGCAAGAAGATGGGAGATTCCAGGTCATCTTCAGGGTTCGAGCTTCCTTTTTGTTGCTGTGATAGAACGCTTGGACCAACAGCTTCTCAGAGGAGGAAAGGGTTCATTTGACTTACATTTCTACGTCACACTCCAGCACTGAGGGATATCAGGGCAGGAACTCAAGCAGGAAATCAAAACAGAAGTTATGAAGCCTGAAGCTCTTTGCTGACTTGCTCACAGACCCATGCTTTGCTCACTCTCTTATGCAGCCCAGCACTGCCTTGTAACATGAGTGGGCCTGTTTGTTGGGGTTTTTTCTGTCCAGCCTGGCCCCCCAGCTGTTTAGTCCCAGAGAAAAATCAATCACACAGGTCTCTGTAAGTTATAATGCTGATTGGCCTGTTAGGTCAGGCCTCTTACTGACTAACTCTCATATCTTGTTTAACCCATTTTTCTGATCTATGTTAGCCATATGGTTCAGTACCTTTTTTAGTGGGGCAGCTTACATCCTGCTGCTTCAGTGGTCTGGGCAGGAATGGGAGGAATCAGCTTCCTCCAAGGGAATGGTGCTACCCATGATGGGCTTCAGTTAATAATCGAAACAGACATGCCCACAAACTAACCCGATAAAGACAATTACTCAATTGAGGCTCTTCACATGGTTCTAGGCTGTGTCAAGTTGACAGTTAAAGCTAACTAGGATACTCGGGGAGTTCAAAGTCAGTCTCAGCTACAAGAGGCACTTTCTCAGACAAAAAAATCTTCAATGAAATCTGTCTGTTCAACAGATGTGCAGTGTTCTACTTATGTACCAAATAGCTCCTTGTGTTATAGTGAGAAGGGCTACTTGAGACCAGATACCTGATCATCTCAGGCTAGAACAGTGGTTCTCAACCTGTGGGTCAAGACCCCTTTGGAGGTCAAATGACCCTTTCACGGGGTCACCTAAGACCACTGGAAAACCCAGGTATTTACATTGCCATTAATAACAACAGCAAAATGACATTTATGAAGTAGTAATGAAAATAATTTTATGGTTGAGCATCACCACAACGTGAGGAACTGTTTTAAAGGGTCTCAGCATTAGGAAGGTTGGGGATCACTGCTCTAGGAGCAAGGAAGGAGATCAGAGATCAGGATGACACTTTTGTGAAGTCTGAGGATAGGGGAGGACTTCTTTTTTAAAGATATATAAAATTTTATTTATGTGTATGTATGTATGTATGTATGTGTATGTGTTTGTGTGTGTGTGCTAGTGTTATATACATGTGAACACAGTACTATGAAGGCCAGAAGAGGGTGTTGGATTCCTTGGAGCTAGACTTACAGGTGGTTGTTAGCAGCCTGGTGTGGGAACAGGGAACTGAACTTGGGTCCTCTGGAAGAGTAACAGATATCTTAACCTCTAAGCCCTCTCTCCAGCCCTAAGGGAAGACTTTTTGCAAGAAGTGATTCATAATTCTCAGGCAAAGATAATTCTTAACCAGAGTAAGAGAGAGTGAATTAAGTCCACGAAGTGTGAAAAAGCACAAGGCTTTAGGATTCAGAGTGGAAAACACACGTGCAAATAATTGGAAGATACATATATACATATACATGTACACACACACACACACACACACACACACACGCGCGCGCGCACACACACACACACACACACACACACACAAAGGCCAGAGAACAACTTGGGTTATGCATCAGGGATATCCACCTTATTTTTAAGACAGGATCTTTTCTTGGCCTATAGCTTACCAAGTAGGCTAGCTGGCAAGCAAGTCCCAGGGGTCCACCCGTCTTCAGAATTCCCAGCTCTGGCATTTACCAGCATTGCCATCACACACAACTCTTTATTTCTATGTAAGTTCTCGGGAGTCAAACTCAGATCTTCACGCTTTCAAGGTGAACACTCTCTTGACTGAAGTAGTATGTCAGCCCAGCACATGTTTTTACACAATATGAGGTATGGTATGGTTTGAATGTTTGCCCAGAAGGCTCACCTGTAAGAAGCAGGCATAGGTACCTTTTACAAGTGACTGAATCCTGAGGAGTTAGACTATATGATGATTAGCTTTAATTGTCGAATTGATACAGCCTAGCATTAACTGGGAAAAGAGTCCCCGTGAGGAATTGTCTACGTTTGGTTGGCCCTTAGGTATGTCTATGGAGCTTTGTCTTACTTAAGTGAATTGTCAAGATCCAGCCCACTGTTAGTGGCACCATTCCCCAGGCAGGAGGTTCTGAACTGTATTAAATAGAGCAATAGAGCTGAACACCAGAAACTGAGTATGCCCATGGCCGTTCTCTCTCGGCCTTGACTGGGATGCGATGCGGCTAGCTATCTCAAGTACCTGCCACCTTGACTTCCCTTCAATAAAGGACTAAAACCTGGAATCATAAGGCCAAATCAGCTCTTTCTCACCTAAGTTGCTTTTTTTGTTGTTGTTGGAGTATTTGATCACACCATCTTAAATGACATCAGAACAAACTTTACCAGAGAATTGATGAAGTCATAATTGAATGTCACTATTGAGAGATGGAAGAGACTTAGGAAACAGAACCTGGGTCGAAGGAGGTGGGTCACAGTGAGCACGCTTTAGAGAGCTTATCTGCTCTGTCCTCCCCTTGCTTTCTCTGCTTCTTGAATTCCGTGAGATGAGCGGTCTCCTCTCTCAAAGGTCTTTACCACTGTGATGTTCAGCCTCACCTCAGGCTCAAAGGAATGGATCCATTTAAACTTGAATGGAAATCACTCTGAAACTATGAGTGGAAACAAATCCTTTCCCTCTTATGCAGATTTGCTCCTGAATTTTGTCACAACAAGGGAAGAAAATGGCTGTAACAGAGAAGTAGAGTGATCAAATTGAGTTTTGTGTGTGTGTGTGTGTGTGTGTGTGTGTGTGTGTGTAGATCAGGAAAGACAACACCAGGAGGCAAGTACAGAAAGAACAGCAGGATGCTGTCCGGCAGCCAGGTGAAGCGTGAAGACCGCCTGGAATTATGTATCAATTGTGGGATGAGCTGCGTGAGTGTGAGAAAAGTTTAGAAGATCCAGTTGTCAGGATGATGCGGATGACATGAGAAAGGGAGAAATATTCTCTGGCAGTGTGGTACTCAAGTCTGCGGTTTGTATGCTCTGGTGGTGACGTATTTATCGAGACAGGAAGCCCAAGAAGATGAGCGGTTAAGATCTTAGACTTGGTCTGACTGGAGGCATGTGGGAGATACTATCTGTATCTCCCTTCCGCTCACTTCCATCTGGTGGAGCTTCCTACAGACTGTCTACATGCAAGGTCTCTTCCACATCTCTCTGACTAGGTCACTCACTTCCATCCCCTTTGACCAACTGTAGTAAGAAGAGGCCACTTGTTTGTTCCCGGCTGCTCAGACTCCCAAAATAAACACACAGAAATTGTATTAATTAAATCACTGCCTGGTTTGTTAGCTCTAGCTTCTTATTGGCTAACTTTTTTTCCCTCATTTTTATTGAGCTCAGTCTGGGTGGTGGTGGTGCACGCTTTTAATCTAGGCACTCAGGAGGCAGAGGCAGTGAGTTCGAGGTCAGCCTGGTCGACAAGAGCTAATTCCAGGACAGGTTCCAAAGCTACAGAGAAACCCTGTCTCGAAAAAAAATTATTGAGCTCTACAATTTTCTCTGCTCCCCTCCCTGTGTATCCCCTCCCCTTCAACCCTCTCCCATGGTTCCTATGCTCCCAATTTATTTAGGAGATCTTGTCTTTTTCTACTTCTCATGTGGATTAGATCCATGTGTATCTCTCTTAGGGTCCTCATTGTTGTCTAGGTTCTCTGAGATTGTGATTTGTAGGCTGGTTTTCTTTGCTTTATGTTTAAAACCCACTTATGAGTGCATACATATGATAATTGTCTTTCTGAGTCTGGGTTACCTCACTCGATATGATGTTTTCTAGCTCCATCCATTTACCTGCAAATTTCAAGATGTTGTTATTTTTTCTTCTGTGTAGAACTCCATTGTGTAAATGTACCATATTTTCCTTATCTATTCTTCGGTTTAGGGGCATTTCTATTGTTTACGGGTTCTAACTAAGACAGACATCACTGCTATGAACATAGTTGAGCTTACTGGCTAACTCTTACATATTAATTTAACCCATCTCCATTAATCTGTGTATCACCATGAGGCTGTGACTTACCGGGTAAAGTTTTGACATCTGTCTTGGGTGGGGCTACATGGCTTCTCTCCTACTCCACCTTCTTTTTCCCAGCATTCAGTTTGGTTTTCCCCACCTAGCTCTTCTCTATCCTATCACAGGCCCAAAATAGCTTCTTTATTAACCAATAGTAGTCACAGAATACAGAAGGGAATCCCACATCGACTGTCAAAGTTTCCTGCAGACTGTCTACATGCAAAGTCTCTTCCACATCTCTCTGACTAAGGTCATCCTTAGACCTCCAGAGTGAAATTTGTTTTAGATATGCTACTGAAGGACCCCAAGAATGACAATCTACAGTGAGGGACTAGAACTGATTTATACGTATCCTAGTTTTCTTGAGTTACCCTCTTTCTGAGACACGTTCCACCCAGACTCTAAGAATGCCTACTGGGAGACTGACCCCCACTGACTCAGTGACCTGACATTCACTTGCTCTCTGCTGGCTGTCCTTTCTTCTCCCTTAGAAGAATTCCTACTGTAAATTGTTTCTACTTGGGTTGGAATATTGAAAACTAAGATGAAGGTGCTTAGGAAACCATTAAAGGAAGTTTTCCTAACAAATATAGAATCTGAGATTCGGAAGCACAGAGATTTGGATTGGAAGAATGAATGTGGAACTCAACAATACATGGTTTTCTCCTTGAGGCTGTGTCTGCAGATGATATTTCAAGAGTGTGTAGAGAAGGAAGAAAAGGGTTAAGATAGAGGTTCTCAACTTTCATTCAGCCCTTTAATACAGTTCCTCACATTGTGTCCCAACCATAAAATTATTTAATTGCTACTTCATAACTGTAGTTTTGCTTCTATTATGAATACAATATTGCAGAACAATCTTTTTGTACACTGTGAAGATATGTTGCTCTCATTGGTTTAATAAAGAGCTAAATGACCATGGCTAGGCTGGAAGAGGTTAGGTGGGATCTGAGGACAGGAAGAGAGTGCAGGGATGAAGGGCAGAGTCACTAGGAGACACGGGGAGAAGCAAGGTGAACTTAACATGTTGAAAAAAATGTACCAAGTCTCGTGGCAGATCTTAGATAAGAAATATGGGTTAATTTAAGTTATAAGAACTAGTTAGAAACAAGCCTAAGCTATTGGCTGATCATTTACAATTAATAATAAGTCTCTATGTGGTTATTTGGGAGATGGCTGGTGGAACAGAATATTCCACCTACAAATGCATAATATCTGATATGCGACCCATGTGTGAGTCAAAACCTACAGGTTGAGAACCGCTGGGTTAAGAAAATAGATCAATGAATATGAGTGCTTAGGAGTATGAGTGCTTGCTGAGCAAGCATAAGGAATCAAGTTCAAACCCCAACAGCCTTATAAAAAGCTGAGCTTGACTGTGCACACACCAGCACTGTGAGGGATGGAGACAGGAAGATTGCTCGAGCTCGCTGGCACCAGGCAAGCTCCGGTTCTAATGAGAGATCCTATCTAAAGGTTATAAGGCAGAGATGACAGAGGACACCTGATGACCAAGTACACAAGGGGGACACATGTGCATGCACATAATCACACAGGCTCACACACACACACACACGCACACACACACACACACACACACACGCACTGCACCACATACAGGGAGAGCGAGATCCCCCACTGGAGGGTCACAGAAGTGAAGTGAAAGATGGGTGAGGAAGTGATAGGACAGAGAGAGACACAGGCTGCATCCTCGCTGGCCTGGAAGCAAAGATCTTAGAAGCAGCTGTTGGATCCAGTTAGATCCAAGGAAGTCCTCGATGAACTTGGGGATCATGATTTCCATAGAATACGAAGGGAAAGACAGCCATGGTGATTAAGTATTAGCTGAGAAAGTATGGACAAGAGATGCACACAGCATTCTCAGGAAGGTCCACCACCACAGCCGTAACTGGACATCTATACCACCCACATGGCCCATGGAACTTCATGGAAGAAGGCACAGGCAGACGGCAGAGCTGGAGGATGGGAAGGGTCGCTGTGAAACGCTGTCTTCTGGGTATGGCATGGTTCTTGTTCTCCACTAATCCCCAGCAGCTGTGGAGCTGCACAAGCCAGGTCAGAAAAGGCAGGAAAGTGGGAGGAAGTTGAGAAGCAGAGAATCAACAGGAGTGGGTGTAGGCTAAGAGGGGGAGACATGACAAAACCAATCACAATATAGTGTATATGTGGATAACATTATGAAAAGAAATGCAGCTGAAAAGGTGACTCAGTTAGCAAAGGTGCTTGTTGCCAAGCCTGAATTCAGACCCTGGGACACATGGTGGAAGGAGAGAACCACCTTCTGCAAGTTGTGCTTTGGCCTCCACATGCATACTATGTCACATGTGCACATCCACACCCCCCCCCACACACACAATAGGTAGATAGATAGATAGATAGATAGATAGATAGATAGATAGATAGATAGATAGATAGATAGAAGGATGGATGAATAGATAGATATATAGATAGATAGATATAATTTTTTGAATTAAAAGAAAAATCTGTACAAAAGCCTAGCATCTCCTACTCCATTCACAAAAATCTCCTGACGTCTGCACTCTGAATTAAATGCTCAGGACCCCTTCCCCGAAGACCAACATCTCTTTCTTTGCATTTGCGTTTGGAAGGAAATATTGCCCCGTGGCCAAAAGACCATAGGCCATGGGTCCAGTTTGGGCAACAAAGACCAGTTGTGCCAATTAGTTCTAGCGCTATGAGCAACCGTCTGAACTGTTTGCGCCTCTGTATTCACTGTGTCTGTGTTGGTGTGCTGGCATTGGGCACGGGCCTTGGGGGCTTTGCCCATCCTAGGTAGACACTGTACCACTGAACAACAAACAGCCTTGTTCATTCCTCTGGGAACTGAGACGGTGACTGCTGCATGATGGGATCATATTAGACGATGTGCGATGTCATTCATTCCTAAGCCCACGCAAAGCCGCCAGGCAGCAGCTAGACTGTCCTACCTCGACCCTGAGCACTCAGTGTTCACACCGACATTACCGATGTCTTCAGATATGCTGTCTTCCTCACTTTCCCCTTTGCTTACTCCTTCTCCCCGCCCCCACTTTCTTCCTCCTTTCAGATGGAATCTCATGTAGACCTGGCTGGTCTCAAACTCCGTACATACTAAGACTGGCCTTGAAATAGTGATCCTCTCGCCATTCCCAGCTCTTCTTCCTTTTTTTTTTTAAAAAAATCAGCTCATTAGACAACCTTAATCCCATCAGAAAACTTAATTGCCTCTTTCCGTAAACACAACATATTCATGGGTTCTGCTGACTTATGAATGTCACCCCCAACAACTCTATTTTTGTAATTTTGCTTTGTTCTTGTGGTATTGGGGATTGAACTTCAGGCCTTATGAGTGCTAGGCAAGTGCTTTGCCACGAAGACACACCCCAGACCCTACAACCTAGTTCTGTTATTCCTGTGCTGTGTCAAACTCTTCTGAGATAAACAGTGCTGACTTTTATGATGGTTTTCTACATAATGAATAAACTATATCTGGCCTGAGAGCAGTAGAGATTTTTTTTAATTCATAATTTATATAGGAAACCCCAAACTCTAAAATTTAAAGCAAATAGTAACAATATTATATGGTAAGACAAATAAATATTCATAGGACTTTTCCTACAGTCTTCCTAAAATGACATGGCGATAGTTGGTGTACAAAGAAGCAGTCAATATTAAATGCCAGTGGAGGCCTGAAGGCTCCAGCACACAGATCTTTACAGGCGTTTCTTCTTCGGTTGAAACCTAGCTCTGGAGGGTCTTTCCTGGTGTTGTGCCCATAAAGGTTTAATAAGCTCTTGTCCACTCTAATTGACAAGGAAAGTAATGGGTAAGGGTGCTTGCTGCACAAACAATGAGACAAGCTCAAATCCCAGACACTCATATAAACAGCAGGTATGGCCAAAGGCATCTGTAACCCTGGCTCCGGAGCTGTGGAGGCTCAAAACGGGAAGGTAGATGGGGCTTTTTCAGTGGGAGACCCTGTCTCATGAGAATAAAGTAGAGAGTCGTGATGGATAGTTTTAATAATCATGTTGGTACAATGTAGAGTCACCTGGGAAGGGATTCTCTGGAGTAGTTTGGCCTGTGAACATGTCTGTAGGGGATTGTCTTGATTACTGGAAAGACCTGTCTGCCGTGGGAGGCTCCATTCCCTACGAAGGGAATGGTGAACTGCCCTAGGGAGGAAGACAACTGGAAGCAGGCATCCATGTAGTCACTGTTCTCTTTTCCTGATTATGGCTGTCCTATGACCAGCTCCCTCAAGCTCCTGACACTGTGACTTCCCTGCGGTGACGGACTGTCACCTGGAACTGTGAGCTAAAATAAACCCTTTATTCCTAAGTTGCTTTTGTCCGAGTATATTTGTCATGCCAACAGGAAACAAACTAGAATAACAGTGATAGAAAGGGATACCCAGAGTCTTCTTCTGGCCTCGGAACATGCACACCCCCTCTGACACACACACACACACACACACACACACACACACACACACACACACACACAAGCACATACATCACAAACTCTCATATACACAGAGTAAAACTATAAAATAAATAAAGAGAAAGCCAGAATCAGCACTTGGTCAACCATCGATAAAGCAAGGTGGAACCTTACACCAGGCCACCTGAAGGCTTCCGAGACAACTATCAGCTACCACTAGCCTGAAATACACTTCTGAAGTCAGCATCTCTAAGATGAACTATCAGAAGAAGTCATTAACGTATCCATAGTAACCAGTTTTCCATATTGATTGGCATATTATCAAAGAACTAAAGAGTGTGGACCCTGGTAGGCGAGCAAGTAGAGTTCCCCAGAGCTAGAACAAGGCATCAGGGGAACGTATTTATAGCATCAAGCGTGTCCAGGCTTTTGAGATTCTGAAATGATGCCATCTACAAAGTTCACACTGTAGATAATCCAGTTTTACACACACACACGTGTGCGTGTGCTGAAGTAAGTTTATGATTTTGTGTGGGGACACATTCGCAGCTATCCAAGGCATGTGGCACACAGATTAGACATACCTAGACCCTTCTACTCTTTTCCTTTTCAAATAAAGTAACATGGCAGAAATGACCTATTAAATGAAAATAGCTTCCATTTCTGTTCAGGTGTGTGTTAATCACTAACCAGGATCTAGGTTTATTAGATGGTGTAATGGCTCTCTTTCTGTTGTTGTGATAAAACACCGGCCAAAACCAACGTGGGGAGGAAAGGGTTTCTCTTTAGATGGTTTACAAGTTACAACCCATCACTGAGGGAAGCCAAAACAGAAATTTAATTCAAGAGCTTAAAGCAGAACCCAGGGAGGAGCACCGCTTCCTGGCTTGCTCCCTGGCTCACACTCAGCTCTCTTTCCTATCTACCCCAAGCCCAGTTGCCTAGGGGAGGTACTGCCCACAGTGGACTGGGCCCTCCTACATCAATTAGCAGCCGAGAAAATGCCCACACAGACACTCCCATGAGCCAATCCAACGGCCGCAGCTCCTCAGACGAGGTTCCCTCTTCCCAGGTGTGTCAAGTTGACAACTATGACAGATGAGTTCTTGTCAATACAGACATCACAGATTCTCCTGGACCAGAGCGGTTGGTTGCTGTCTCAGGTTACTATTGCTATGATGACACCCCAAAGCAATTGGGAAAGAAAGAAAGGGCTTATTCAGCCTACACTTCCTTAGTGCTGTTCACCATCAAAGAAAGTCAGGACAGGAACTCAGACAGGGCAGGTCCTGGAGGCAGGAGTTGATGCAGAGGCCATGGAGGGGGGCTACACATTGGCGTGCTCTCCATGGCTTGCTCAGCCTGCCTTCTTATAGAACCCAGGACAACCAGCATAGCACCATCCACGATGGGCTGGGCCCTCCCCCATCAATCACTAATTAAGAAAATTCCTTACAGCTGGCTTTTATGGCTGCGTTTTCTCCGTTGAGGTTTGCTCTTTTCAGATGACTCAGGCTTGTGTCAAGTTGATATAAAACCACCCAGCACAGTTACCAATGTAAGGCCGCACTGCTGATCTATTTTTCCAGCCAGGATTCATTAAAGCAGGGTGTTTTTACTTGGTGTGCACATGTGGAGGTCAAAGGACATCCTGCAGGACTCATTTCTCTCTTTATACCTTGTGGGTTCCGAGGAACAGGCTTGGCTGCAACCACCTTTGCCCACTGAGGCATCTGTCTGGCCCCAGGCAATATTCAAAGGCCATGCTTCTGACTCCAGAGGCCTTCCTTCCCAGCAGGAGTATTTCACAACAGCCTTCTTCACAGGGTCACTCTGTAACTCTGGCTAGCCTTCAATCAAGCCTGTAGATCAGGCCAGCCTTGAACTTGTAAGGGTTGTCCTGACTCTGACTCGTAAGCACTAAAACTGTACACCATCAGCCCCAGATTGTTCCATACAGTCTTTTCTATCAGATGGCGTGTTCCTCAGAACAGGACTCAGCCAAGCAGCCCACTTGACTCCATGGCAAATGGCTGTTTTTCTAGCATTATTTGAGATATTCAGGACAAATCACTACCACCACCGCCGCCATCACCACCACCACCATCATCACCATCATCAGATTATTCAGTAATGCCATTGAGGGGAATAAATGAATGAGTGGTAATAGGTTTGCTTCTTTCCAAGTCTCAGAGATAAAATTAACTTCTGATTCTTTAGACAAGATGTGGAGAGAACATAAGTTTTCAAGTCAAGTTAGTTTAGACAGCAGCTCATGTAGCCCAGAATGATCCTCCTGCCTCCGTTCCCCAAATGCAAGGATTACATGTGTGCTCCATCACTCCAGTGGCTGAGGATGGAACCCACAACTTTGCGCATGCTCGGCTATATTCTTTCTTACCTCCCCATCCCACGCTATTTATATAATGTCATCATCGGACAGAAAGATGGCATGTTGTTCCACACTGTCTCCAGGGAGGCCTGTTGGACCTGCTTATCCTCTCCTCCTTGGAGAGACATGCCGCTGTCATATCACCATGGGGAAGCAGCTCAGAATCGCTTTTCTGGATCCAAGGCTGCCTTGGAATCCCAGGTCTCCACCTACGCTGCATCAGCCTCATGCCAACACATACGCGGTGCTGTGAAAACAACCCTGAAAGAGTTTCACTGGGTGTGTCGGGACCGTGTACTCACATCTAGCTGGGCTTGTGGTTTCTGTCACACGAGAGACACAGACTGTGTAGCCGCTGCAGTCCTGCAAGGACAAGGCTAGAGTTAGCTCCCCTCTCTCCTCCGTCCCCCTCTCTCCTTCTCCTTCCTGCTCCTCCTCTGTTTTGAGACGAAGCCTTAGTACACAGCCCACGCTGGCCTTGAACTCACCGTTATCGTCCTGTAGCGGCCTCTGAGTGCTGGGATTATAGGCCTGCTTCACTGCACCCAGGAGTTGTCTCTTGCTCTTTTGGAAGAAGTGTGTGGAAGGTATGGGGCTTACTGCACTCATGTGCACTGCACGTGTGTATGTGTGTGTGCATCCAATCTTTTTTTATCGCCAATCTTAACTTCTTGAGAATTAGTTTTCAAATTAATATATAATTAATGTATGTCAGGGTTTGAATAGGGTTTATCCCCTCTCAAGAGAAATTTGAAATTCAGTCCCCACCGTGAGATATTCAGAGGTGGAGCCCTTTAAGAAAGGATGAAGCACAAGGCACCCAGATAATTTTGGTGTTCTTCCCCTCTCCTGCTTTCTTCTAGTTTTGTTTTCCAGCCTGAAAAGTTGTACGTGGGACTGTAGAGATGGCTGTTGGAACTGAAATTTAAACATGAACCTTTATGAATCCAAATTCTTTCTTTGTAGTAAATCTCAAAGATTTCTTGCCATATTTACACACCAAAGTTAGAAAATAATTTATATTCCATAAAGTAGAACATTAATATACTGGCTTATCTGTGCAGTGTGTAGTATGTGGGTTGTCTTGAGAGAGGGTTTGCTAGGTTTCACAAATGCTCCCTGTCCTTGGCCCCAAGCTGCCCTGACCTACATGAGACTCCACCCACAAGAGGGTCATTGCCAGGCACAACTCCTCCATGTGTTTTCCCTCACTTGTTCAGTTTTTGTGTGGCTTTATTATAGTGGGATCATATTCCCAAGTTTTATCAAAGTGTGGCTGTTTGAAAGAAAATGATCCCCAGAGAGACTGACGCTATTAGAAGGTGTTTCCTTCATAGAGATGGTGTGGTCTTGTAGGAGGAAGTGTGTCACTGTGGAGGCAGGCGTTGAGATTTCATGTATGCTCAAGATAGTGCCCAGTGTCTCAGACTTTCTGTTGCCTGCAAGTCAAGATGCAGGACACTCGGCTACTTCTGCAACACCATGTCTTCCTGTCCACTACCATGTCTCACCATGGTGATAATGGACTGAATCTCTGAAATTATAAGCTGCCACCCCAATCAAATGTTTTCCTTTGCTGTGGTCATAGAGTCTCATCACAGAAATAGAAACTCAAACTAAGACACAAAGGATGAAATTAACTTTGACATTGCCCTCACTCCACAGACAGGTAACCACTGGGATGCTGAGATGACCCAGAAGGTAAAGGCACTGACCACCAAGCCTGACGATCTGAGTTCAAGCCTCAGGCCTTACATGGTAGAAGGAGAAAACCAGCTCCCACAATCTGATCTCAGTGGAAGCCTTGGCATATGTCTTGCCTCCATACAAATAATTACATGTAATAAAAACTTATAACAGACAACTTTTAAGAAATGCATGGTGGCAAATCTCTAATGCCTACATATGGGAGGCTGAGGCAGGAGACCACAAGTTTGAGGTCAGCCTGGGCTACACTGGGAGACACTGACTCTGAAGAAGATAACCTTTAAGATGGAAGCAGATTTCTGAATATATCACATTTGTCTCATTTTCTCCAATTTCCTGCCAATGGTTCTGCCTTTGGAAGAAGAATTCACATTATATCTATATTTGGGGAATTGTTCAGCACAAGTTCCCACCCCATCTGCTGGTACTCATGTCATGAGCAAATGTTCACTTTTTTCTGCTGATTTCTGATAGTCTCTCTAACCCGCTGCATTTTCTTCCATTTTATTCATTTCTCAGATAGGTAATACCTGCATGGCACACAAAACATCCACACATACATAAATCCACATGCATGCATGTACATACATATAGACGTATATTCACATGCATACTTATATACACACATACATATACACATATGAGCACACACACACTTCAATCACAAAAAGCCCTGTCTGCCAGGAACTTAGTCTCTTTTCTAAAGCCACAATTTTCTTAACATTCTTCAGAGCTAATCTATATTTGCAAGGATGTACACATGTTACTACATAGTGTCGTATATGTACAAACTCATCTAGAAGTATATAAATATATGTACCTATAAAATAAGATAATGCATTTAAAATACACATACAAACATACTCATGCATTGTTTTGTGCATGTACATGCATGTGTGTTTATATGTATGTATATATGTATGCAGGTACCTGTGCACATATGGGGTGGGGAGTGCACCAGATATTGACATTGGTTGTTTTCCTCAATTGCTCTCTATTTTTTTAAAGACAGTGTCTCTCACTGAAGTGGACCTTTCTAATTTAGTTTGGCTGTCTGGCCAGTGAGCCCCAGGGACCCTCCTGTCTCCACTTCTCCAGTGCTGGGATTACAAGTGTGTGCACCATGCCTGACTTTGTTTTACCTGGGCACTAGCAACTGAACCAGGTCTTCATGTTTGCAAGCCTTTACCACCCGAGCCATTTTCCCTGGGCTAGAGATTTCTCTGAGAAAAGATACAAACTTATAAATAAAAGTTTGGGTCTAGAGTTTTGGGAAAAGCTGTCTAAATAAGAGGTAAAATATAAGACTATTTAGTTTTCTGGTAAAACCCCTAGCACCAGTGTGCTTGGGCCTAACGAAAGCCAGCAGAAGGAATCTGCATGAGCTAGGACCATCCCAGTGTGAACAGGGAGTTAGGAAGGGGGAGGGACTCGAAGTAGACTCTGATCCAGGCATCCCACTGCAAAGCCTGGTGCAGGGGTTGCAAGGATGAGCAGACCTTTTAGAAAAAGAGCAGCGAAGGCCCCTGACTGAGCCCTATAGACAAGCTAGGCAAGGCTGGCTTGGGGAATTCAGCAGTGGTGCCCTTGTTAAATACCAGGACAGAAGGGGCCCCAGGGACCGTCTTTAAAACTTTTTAAGATTTTAACATTTTTGTTTGTGTTGTAAAAGTTGTCCTCTGCTCTGCCGACACCTTGCCAGGTCCAAGAGACACCAAATAGGTCCACACTCCTAGACAGAACTAAAGCAACCAGCTACCCCAGGATGTAAGCAGTACCCAGTTTTCTCACCCCCCCCCAAGACTTCAGTGCCCACAAATAAGCAGGAAGCAGTCTTGAGAACATGACATCCCAGTCCCCTCAACTTGCCATACCTAAATCCCCACCTTTTTATTATAAGAGAAAGGTGGAAATGTAAAAGTAAATCTGCTGTCCTGGTCTGTCACCTGGGTACCCTGTCCCTTTAAGAGACAAGCCCCGTGCAATCCCAATCTCCCTTTCCAGCCAAGACAAGCAGATCTCCTGAATCCTCTCCAGCTCTTGCTCTCTGTCGTCCTTCTTCTGGAGAGGCAGCTTCTGCCTCTCTCCTTTCTCCCCCCTTCTCCCCTCTTCTCCTCCCTTCTTCCTTTCCCCCTTCTTTCTTTTCTTTCTCTCTTCTTCTCCCCTCCACCACCCATTAAATAAACACTATACACAAGCTTTCTCTGCATGATGTATCTGTCTCCCACTTGCCAGAGGACTCACGCAGCCTCGGGTCACATGCATCATGAATGATATCAATTTGTATGAGTCTTTTACTTATATGTATGTGTATGAATAATGTGCACACATGCCTAGTATCCAGGAAGATCAGTAAAGAGCACCAGATACCCTGGTACTGGATTTACATTATGAGATGCCATGTGGGTACCAGGAACCGAACCCAGATTCCCTGAAAGAGCTGAGCTATCTTTCCAGTCACTAAAATTTTAATTATATTTATTGATATGCTTATTTATTCATTCATGTATGAAGGGGCACACATGTGGACATCAAAGGACAATTTGCGGGAGACAACTATCTTCTTCCATTAAGTGACTCCAGGGGAACTTCTCAGCCTGCCCTTTTCCCTTCTTTGTTTTATATTTTTAGTGTATGTGTATGCAATGTACTTTGATCCCATTCACTTGCCGGTACTCCCCCTAAATCCTCCTAGCTCCATTCCCCACCCCATTCCCAACAGTGCATCATTTTTCTAACAACCACCCCACACTCGAGTTCAGTTTGTGCTGCCCACATGCTCATGAATGTAGGGTCACGTTCAGGAATATGGACAACCTACCCCGTGCCATGTCCTTATAGAAAGCTAAGACGCCATCAACTACCAATAGCGCCTCAGCTAGAGGTAAGACCACTCCTTCCAAGCTTTGTTTAATGTAATGTAGGCTTTGTGCAGGCGACCTCCTTGTGTGCACAAGTGCAACCGTCTCGCCTTGTCCAGAAGACCCTGTCGCACTCTGGTCCTCCCTGACCTCCGGCTCTTTCTGTCTTCCCTCCCCGTCTTCACTGATGGCCCCTGAGCCTCAGAGGTAGGAGGTGTGCTGTAGCTGTCCCATTTACAGCCACACACTCCACAGACGTTATTCCCTATACTTTCACCAGCCGTGCGGTTCTGCGTGAACCAGCATCCACTACACGAAAAAACTGCTGGGATGAGGCGTGAGAACTGTATGATCTATGGGTGCAGGGGCACGAAGTTAGACCTCTCCGGCTGGCATGGACTCTTGGCCACTGCATCTTTTATAATAAAATGATACGTAGTCTTTGTTCTGCTTTAAAGCGGTACATCTAATCAACAGTGTTTACATGAGTTCTACTCGACAAAGCTGTTGCCACCCTGAATTGTGAGCATAGTGGCTACCCAGAATAGCTCTCTTTGTTTTTCCTGTGTCTTTCCCCAGCCAGCTACAAATGGATAGAAGTGTTCCAGTGGTACATGGAGCTCTGCCATGAGGCCTGCCTGGCTCAGGATTGTTGCTGTTGTTCATGTTAGTTCAAGGAAAGTCTTGTACACTCGGCTAGGATGAAGCCACTTTTTCCTATCCTACATGCATGCCCCTCTTTTTTCCTCAAATTGTGAGGATCCAACTGCTCTTCTTGACACCTGGAAGCACCTTTTTCTCAGTAAATGGTACTCCATGAAAGACAGACAGACAGACAGGAAAGTGTAGCCAAAAAGCCTGAATCATGCCTGTGCAAGACCTGCATGAGATTTGCTGTCAGCGTCTGGCCATGGGGCCCACCCATGGGACTCACAGAGACCCACCCCTCCCTGATGATCTACAGGTAGGTCATGGTGGCTGGGAGACGAAGACACATTTACGTTAGTTGTGTATCCTCTGGTAAGTTACCCTGCTGCATACAGCAGAGTAAATAACTCTACTAAAACTCACTGGGTCATAAAAAGGGAAGGAAAAGAAAGGAAGGATTAGCTGAGAAAGAAAGAGGGGATCCGTGGGCGGAAGATAAGAAAGACGATGGAAATGAATGTGATCAAAATGCATTATATGTAAATACAAAAAGTGTGTGTTCTACTCTATCAGAGGACCAGAGTTTGGGCTCTAGACCGGTATCAGCGCACAACTGTCTGTAATTCCGGCCTCAGATCTGACATTCCTTTCTGGCTTCCACAGGTATCTGCAGCACACGCGTGCGCGCACCCCCCCCCCCCACACACACACATTGTTCTTGTTGACTGGAAAGTATTTGACCTCTCCTACAGGTTTGCTGAACACTTTCATGGGCTTAGTTACAGTTTAACCATCAACCCCACTGGCCTCCTGCTGCTGCCCCCAGCTAGGAGCCAAGGGAATTAGTCACATCAGAAGCAGAAGGAAGTCAGCACTGGGAGAGCTTTACAGAGTTAAGAGACTGGACGGGCTATGGACCTAGAGGACAAAGTCTTACAGTCATTCGGGAAGTATTTACCGGATGCCAGTGCTTCCTGTTGGACCGCACACCTGGTCCTCCTCTGTGACGAGAGCAAAGACCCCTGCCGTGAGGGAAGCAGTCAGCACCTGGGGGTCTGAGCGCTTGATCGATGTTTGAGAAAGCAGTGGTGTAGGCGAGGATTAGGAACAACAGACCCGTGAGCAGAGGGAGGAGTGGAAAACTTAGCTTGGCCACATTAACCTTGGAATGCTAAGATGTAACATGGAAAACCAAGGAAGGGAGGTCAAGAGTTAAAGCCAGAGTGTTATCTACCAGCATAAAGCAGAGGAGGTACAGAGGGTTATCGCTAAAGGCGGCAGCGAGGGGCCTTGTGAAGCTCTGGTTGTATATATTCATACCTATCTATAGGTGAGCCTCTTTGCCGATGCAAATAATTCCAATCAGAACAAATCAGACCAAATAAAAGATGCCCATCTTTAATGCAATGCTCCCAGGTAGCACCCGGAAAACATGGCGAGGGGAAGAGAGAGAAGGGGAGACCATGTGAAACCCAGAGGCCTCGTGTTCATTCTCTGGGGGGCAGTTTAAGTAGCCTGTGGAAGTGGTCTTGATCCTCCCTGCAGAGGGGTCACCGTTTGGCAGGCTTCCTCAGAGGTGGAGTTTAGACTAAGACAACTCCCAGGGGAGGGGGCTTGAAATGGAGTTTCCTGCCCAGTATTCCAAATATGGATGGCAGGGCCTGGGATGAGGCCCCCGACTAAATATTTCAAACACTGTGTATACACATACATATGTATATCTTACATATAAATATACATGTATTTATATACTGTATATCTATCTATGAATATAGATACACATGGCATATAATATATAGCAAAATATATAATACAAATAATCTAAATCAGAAAAAGGAAAAAAAATCAGAGTTTCGTCTTACAAATTTCTCAGTAAGAAGGTCTGGTGAGATGGCTCTGTGGGTACAGCGGCTTGTTGTCAAGCCTGAGTTTGATTCTCAACGACTCTCTATTAGAGGAGAAATTAGGTGTTCACTACTTCTTCATGAATGCCATGGCATGTACACACACACACACACACACACACACACTATCATCATCATTAGAATAATAAATTAAATCAAATTATAATTCTTTGTAAGGAATATTTTCCACCCAAAATATTGATATGTAGTTTGTGTTGTTCCTTATTTCTCAGTATTGATCCTTGAAATTTTAGTTAAAATTTCTAAATGTGTGAGGCTACATCAGTAATAATACCTGTATATTTTGTGTGTATGTATGTGTGCGCATGTGCACATGTGTACATACAGAGGTGTATGTACATTTGTCTGTAGGATTTTGTTTGTTCATTGTGTGATCCATGCAGCAGAGATGAAGTTCTCTTACTGACACAGCTATTTTGACAGCCTGGAGTCAATATTTGAAAGTGGTTGACAGGGTAACGGAGAAATGGTTAAGTAGTTCAAAGCACTTGGTGCTCTTACAGAGGACTTGGGATCAGATCCTCAGAACCCACATAGCGCCAGATGTGGTGGCCCACGTCTGTAATCCCAGCACTCCTAGGGGAAGACAGACAGGAGAGCCTCCGGAATCTCAAGGACCAGCTAGCCCAGTACACTGCAGCCAACTACAGGGTGGAAGTTGAGGACAGACATGTTTGACCTGTACCATTTGTACCATAGCGCACATGTGCCCTGAGCTCACTCACACATGAACACCCACACTAAGATTAAAGGAAAAAGAATGGCTGCTGCAGAGTTATTTTGACCATTAAAATAATTAATAACTTATAAAGTATGTAGGACAGTATCTAAATAATCATTCATTATGTGCTACTATCACAGCCAGTTAGGAATCCGTTAAAGAGGGCATGCTGGGGTTTGAGATGCGAAACAAACCTTCCTGTTGAGCTTCATTATGCATGAATTGTTTTGTAAGTAATCTTACGTCCAGGAGATCACAGGATGCTTTCTAGCATTAACAGAAGCTATCTTTCTCCTCCTTACCCTCCTCCTTCTCTGCTTTCTGTTTGTGTTCTTGTTGTATCAGTATCTTGCTATGTAGCCCAGGCTATCTAGAATTCATTGTGTTGCCCATGCTGGCTTTGAACTTGAAATCTCCAGTCTCAGCCTCCCAACTGTTTAGACTTATAAGGATGAGTTTCCCCATCTGATTTTTTCTTTATCATGCATTCTATTGTGGACTGGGATATAACTTGGTTGATAAGTACTTGAGGCTCTGGGTCCAATGTCTATGTGTCTGAATTAGGGTCACTATGACTGTGATGAAACACCATGGCCAAAAGCAACTTGGGAAGGAAAGAGTTTATTTGACTGACATGCACATTGAAGGAAGCCAAGGCAGGAACTCAGACTAGACAGGAAACTAGAGGCAGTGACTGATACAGAAGTCATGGAGGAATGCCTCTCACTGACTTGTTCCTCGTGATTTGCTCAGTCTGCTTTCCGGTGGAACTCAGGACCTCCAGAACAGAGATGACACCACCCACAATGGGCTGGGGCCTCACCCATCAATAATTAATTAAGAAACTATCTTACAGGCCTGCTGATAGTCCAGCCTAATGGAGGCATTTTCTCAATTGAGGTTCCCTCCTCTCAGATGACTACCTTGTGTCAAGTTGACATAAAACTCGTCAGCACACCAGGCATGGGTACACACACAAGTAGTCCCAGCACTCAAGAGTTAGAGGTTGGAGGATCAGAAGTTCAAAGTCATCCTTAGCAGCGTGGCAAGTTCAAGACCAGCCTGGGCTGCATTTGTGACCCTGTCTCAAAAGAAAGGAATGGACTAAGGTGCAGAACACAGTATTGAGGCACACATAGTCAAAATTGATTTGCTGGGAAGAAAGTGAACATACCCATCATCTACATCTCTCTCTCTTTCTCTCTCTCTCTCTCTCTCTCTTTCTCTGTGTACCATTCTCTGGACTTGTTCATCCTACATACCTCTTTCTGTAGGTCCACTGGCCTACATTTCTCTCTCCCTCCTTATTAATGCAGGGAGATAGATCACAGATTCAGACAGAGCACAAGGAAACCCTTCAGAAAGAGCTAGAAATGCTGACAACACACACCTCCCTGATTATTTCTTGTTGGCAGTATTACAGTGTATGGTTATTAGGGTTGATTTTGGCTGTAGAAGCCAGGCTTCCCCCACAAGAAAGTTGTCGGAGAGTGGAACTCTGGGAAAATAGGCTGCTTTACAAAGAAACATTGACTTGCAGAATGATTGGCACCTATCTGAGGTGTGGTTTATCATCTAATTAGTAAACAGATGCTAAGCAGCGGGTTTTCAGAAGCCTGTACTCTGTTTTGAGTGCAATGGGGGAAAGTAATTAACTTGACAAGGATTCATGAGCACCTGTGTTTCCAGCGTTGGGCTGCCGTGTGGATTAAAACTGCAATCAGCGAGTTCTGTAGTGTTCCTTGTCTCGGTGGATCCGAGGGTGAGATTATGTATGACTAACCCTCTCCCACAAGTCTGTGCAGGCTGAAGAATTTTCTTATTAAGGTTGGTATGCAATCTATGTTTTAGCAAGAGCTCACAGATGCTTGCGAGGGATCTTCCCAGGCATGTTAATCCTGACTTATGATTATGTGTCCCTCTTGATGGGTTAGTAATGAATTGCCTCTTTCACTCTATGTCTCTCCTTCCATCTCTCTGTCTCTGTCTTTCTCTGTCTCTCTGTCTCTCTCTGTGTCTCTGTCTCTGTCTCTGTCTCTCTCTCTGTGTGTTAAGGAAGATTGTGGGTTTTTTAAGACTTGTTTATTTGTGTGAATGTGTGAGCATCTGTGGATGGGTGCACACATTTGTGTGTGTGCTCAGAGCCTAGAGGAAATCATCAGTGTGTCATTTTCTGTTCCTCTCTGCTCATTCCTCTGAGGTGGAATCTCTCCCTGAACTCAGGTTTGCATTGTTTCTGCTGGACTGGAAGCCAGCCAGCTCCAGTGAGGCTCCTGTCTCCGCCTCTAGGAGTTGGGGTTACAGCAAAGGACTGAACATCTGGTTTGCTATGTGGCAGCTGAGATCTAGACTCCAATCTTAATGATTGCATAGCGAGCACCCTTAACCACTGAGCAATCTCTCCAGCTCTGGAAGGTGTTATTTTAAGACCGTTGTAAGTGTAGCCATCTGTCAGTTTTAGATATACCAAAATAGATTATAAGTTAGAGTTAATTATGAAGCCTTTAACACACTTCACATAAATAGAAAATGAAAATCCAGAGTTGTGTAAAAATAGGTGATTTGACAGGCACTTCTATCTTCTCGCTTTCCGGAAACTCCACGTAAACTATTCAATGGAGGAATATTTTAAGGATTAAATGTCAAATATAGAGAACTATCTGGAAGCTGGAAAACATGATTGAGTGGAAGTGGAATAAGGAGATCTGAGAGGACTGAATGCCACCAGGCTGCAGAGACAACTAGGCATTGACCTGATATATAGAATGACCAAAGGCTTAGAAGCTAATAGTTGAAGTGCAGGGAAAGTGGGTGTGAACCAGCCAGATGTGAAAAGCCGCTGGAAAAACGGTTAGCGCTACGGGGCAGACGGAGGGTGAGCGGCAGCGTGGGCTCTGAGATGACTTAGAGAAGAGGAAATCGGGGCCCGTGTGGCTGGAGCTAAAGTCTCAGATTTTTCAAGATAGGGAAGATTTCACAGTACAAGGCTGCAGCCAAGCTCTCTAAAAACAGGCCAACGGCAGGGAAGGGGATTTGCAGGATGTGTGGCCACCCATGTCCCCTTTGATATAAACTCACATCCCCACATGAGAGATCCTGGCACCTGGGAGTCTGTTAGTTACAGATTCAAACCGTGTCTCAATACAGGCCTGTTGTGGGCACAGAGGTCCTTGTGCCCACAGATCATTAGAGGGACCAGGAATGTTAAACACACAGGACCCTTTTCTCAGGGAAGGAGATAAATACCAGT